>NC_069501.1:877106193-877328693 GCF_027579735.1 Bombina bombina | reverse complement strand
GCTACATCTGTCTAATTGTAGACATCACCTCTAAATGTTTAAAGACGATTTTTAATTAAGATTTTCAAGGTTGCCATATCTGCAGTTAAACAGCTCTAGCCACCTTGGAAGTTAAATTAGGGCACATAAAGTACCCATTTGTAGAAAGTACACCCCCTGACACATGAAATGAGGGGCTATATGTACTTCTAGCAAAAAGGGGGAGTGCACAAATATGCATTGAATATGGTGCTTTGCTTAGAAAATATTTTTTGGCTAGTGACGTATGGGATATACATGAGCTAGTGACATATGGGATATACAATCCTACCAGGAGGGGCAAAGTTTCCCAAACCTCAAAATGCCTATAAATACACCCCTCACTACACCCACAATTCAGTTTTACAAACTTTGCCTCCTATTGAGGTGGTGAAGTAAGTTTGTGCTAAGATTTCTACATTGATATGAGCTTCTCAGCATTTTGAAGCCTGATTCCTCTCAGAGTACAGTGAATGTCAGAGGGATGTGATTGCATTGAATGCAATGGCTTTCCTCACGGGAGATCTATTTCATAGGTTCTCTGTTATCGGTCATAGAGATTCATCTCCTACCTCCCTTTTCAGATCGACAATATACTCTCATATTCCATTACCTCTACTGATATCCGTTTCAGTACTGGTTTGGCTATCTGCTATATGTGGATGGGTGTCTTTTGGTAAGTATGTTTTCATTACTTAAGACACTCTCGGCTATGGTTTGGCACTTTATGCATTAATATAAAGTTTTAAATATATGTATTGTAGTTATATTTGCCATGAGTCATGAGGTTTAAGTATATTTCCTTTTGCAGACTGTCAGTTTCATATCTGGGAAATGCATATTTTAGGGAAAAAAAAATTCTTACCTGGGGTATATTATTTTTTTCAATTGACTGTTTTTTTTTTTTAATTTGCGGGCAAAATTAGGCTCGCGAGGGCGCAAAATGCTAAAGTATATAGCGTTATTTTTGACGTTAGATTTTTTGGCGCAAATTTACGTTCAATGATGCAAATTCATCATTTCCGGCATCTTAGTCGACGCCGAATCCTTTCACAAGGTTGCGTCTTTGATGATGGGAGTGTGTCATTTCCGGATGTTGTTAGCGCCAAAAAAAATCTGTTTTTGTTGTGCGTCATACTTGGCGCCAAATATTTTCATTATTTAAAACCCCATTCCTGTATGCCTCTTGCCTTTTTTCTCTATCAGAGGGCTATGCTGATTGCAATTTTTTTCCCATTCCTGAAACTGCCATATAAGGAAATTGATAATTTTGCTTTATATGTTGTTTTTTCTCTTACATTTGCAAGATGTCTCAATCTGATCCTGTCTCAGAAATCACTGTTGGAACCCTGCTGCATGATAACAGTTCTACCAAAGCTAAGTGCATTTTTGTAAACTTGTGGAGATTATTTATCCAGCTGTGGTTTGTAATAGTTGTCATGATAAGCTTCTACATGCAGAGAATGTGTCCATCAGTAATAGTGCATTGCCTGTTGTTGTTTCTTCAACATCTAACGTACAAGATATACCTGTGAATTTAAAAGATTTTATTGCTGATTCTATTCAGAAGGCTTTGTCTGCCATCCCGCCTTCTAATAAATGTAAAAGGTAATTTAAAACTTCTCATAAAGTTGATGAAATTTCAAATGACCGACAACATACTTAATTATCCTCCTCTGATGAGGATCTATCTGATTCAGAAGATCCTTCCTCAGATATTGACACTGACAAATCTACTTATTTATTTAAAATGAAGTACATTCGTTCTTTGTTAAAAGAAGTGTTGATTACATTGGATATTGAGGAAACTAATCCTCTTGTTATTAAAACTAGTAAACATTTAAATTCTGTTTATAAACCTCCTGTGGTTACTCCAGAGGTTTTTCCAGTTTCTGATGCTATTTCTGATATGATTTTAAGGAATGGAATAGGTCTGGTACTTCTTTTATTCCTTCTTCAAGGTTTAAAAAATTGTATCCTTTGCCAGCAGTTACATTGGAGTTTTGGGAAAAGATCCCCACAGTTGATAGGGCTATCTCTACTCTTGCAAAACATACTACTATTCCTATGGAAGATAGTACTTCATTTAAAGATCCTTTAGATAGGAAATTTGAATCTTATCTAAGGAGAGCCTATTTATATTCTGGTCATGTTCTCAGGCCTGCAATTTATTTGGCTGATGTTGCAGCTGCATCAACTTTTTGGTTGGAAAATTTAGCGCAAGAAGAAATGGATTCTGATTTTTCTAGCATTGTTTGCTTGCTTCAACATGCTAATCATTTTATTTTTGATGCCATTTTTGATATCATCAAAATTGATGTTAAATCTATGTCTTTAGCTATTTTAGCTAGAAGAGCTTTGTGGCTTAAATCTTGGAATGTTGACATGACTTCTAAGCCTAGATTGCTATCTCTTTCTTTCCAAGGTAATAAGTTATTTGGTTCTCAGTTGGATTTGATTATTTCAACTGTCACTGGGGGGAAGGGAGTTTTTTTGCCTCAGGATAAAAGACCTAAGGGTAAATCTAAAGCTTCTAATCATTTTTGTTCCTTTCGACAAATTAAGGATCAGAAACCTAATCCTTTCCCTAAGGAATCTGTTTCCAATTGGAAACCTTCTTCAAATTGGAATAAATCCAAGCAGTTTAAGAAACCAAAGCCAGCCCCCAAGTCCCCATGAAGGTGCAGCCCTCATTCCAGCTCTACTGGTAGGGGGCAGATTAAGATTTTTCAAAGATGTTTGGAGAAATTCTGTCCAAAATCAATGGATTCTGAGTATTGTCACTCAGGGGGTATCGAATAGAATTCAGAGTAATACCTCCTGTGAGAAGATATTTTCTCTCACGCATCCCAGCAAATCCAGTAAAGGCTCAGGCCTGTTTCAGTGTGTTTCAGACCTGGAGCTTTCAGGGGTAATCATAGTTCCATTTCGGGAACAGGGTTTGGGGTTTTATTCAAATTTATTCATTGTCCCAAAGAAAGAAAATTCATTCAGACCAGTTCTGGATCTAAAAATTTTGAATCGTTATGTAAGAGTACCAACTTTCAAAATGGTGACTATAAGGACTATTCTGCCTTTCGTTCAGCAAGGGCATTATATGTCTACAATAGACTTGCAGGATGCATATATTTATATTCCGATTCATTCAGATCATTATCAGTTTCTGAGATTCTCTTTTCTAGACAAGCATTACCAATTTGTCGCTCTTCAATTTGGCCTAGCGACAACTCCAATAATCTTTCCAAAGGTTCTCGGTGCCCTACTCTCTGTAATCAGAGAACGGGGTATTGCAGTGTTTCCTTATTTGGACAATATCTTGGTACTAGCTCAGTCTTTACATTCTGCAGAATCTCACATGAATCAACTAGTGTTGTTTCTTCAAAGACATGGTTGGAGGATCAATTTACCAAAAAGTTCTTTGATTCCTCAGACAAGGGTCACCTTTTTAGGTTTCCAAATAGATTTAGTGTCAATGACTCTGTCTCTAACAGACAAGAGACAATTAAAATTGGTTTCAGCTTGTCGGAACCTTCAGTCTCAATCATTCCCTTCAGTAGCTATTTGCATGGACGTTTTAGGTCTCATGACTGCAGCATCAGACGCGATCCCCTTTGCTCATTTTCATATGAGAACTCTCCAGCTTTGTATGCTGAACCAATGGTGCAAGGATTTTACAAGGATATCACAATTAATATCCTTAAATCCCAATGTTCGACTATCTCTAACTTGGTGGTTAGATAGTTCTAGAGGCCTCTTTTGTTCATCCAACCTGGTTTGTGATCACAACAGATGTGAGTCTTTCAGGTTGGGGAGCTGTTTGGGGATCTCTCAAAAGGCGAGATTAACAATCAATATTTTGGAACTCCGTGCAGTTTTCAGGGCTCTTCTGATTTGGCCTCTATTGAAGAGAGAACCGTTCATTTGTTTTCAGACAGAAAATGTCACAACTGTGTCATATGTCAATCATCAGGGTGGGACACACAGTCCCCTAGCTATGAAAGAAGTATCTTGGATGCTTTCTTGGGTGGAATCCAGCTCTTGTCTAATTTCTGCAGTACATATCCCAGGTGTAGACAATTGGGAAGCGGATTATCTAAGCCGTCAGACTTTACATCTGGGGCAGTGGTCCCTCCATCCAGATGTGTTTTCTTAGATTGTTCAGATGTGGGGTCTTCCAGAAATAGATCTGATGGCTTCTCATCTAAACAAGAAACTTACCAGGTACCTGTCCAGGTCCAGGGATCTTCTGGCAGAAGCAGTGGATGCGTTGACACTTCCTTGGTGTTACCAACCTGCTTATATTTCCCGCCTATAGTTCTTTTTCCAAGAGTGATCTCTAAAATCATCATGGATCTATTGTTTGTGTTGCTGGTAGCTCCAGCATGGCCTCACAGGTTTTGGTATGCGGATCTTGTTCGGATGTCCAGTTGCCAACCTTGGCCACTTCCATTAAGGCCGGACCTTCTGTCTCAAGGTCCGTTTTTCCATCAGGATCTCAAATCATTAAATTTGAAGGTATGGAAATTGAATGCATAGTGCTTAGTCATAGAGGTTTCTCTGACTCAGTGATTAATACTATGCTACAGGCTCGTAAATCTGTTTTTAGAAAGATTTATTATCGATATTGGAAGACTTATATTTCATGGTGTTCTTTTCATAAATTCTCCTGGCATTCTTTTAGAATTCCTAGAATTTTACAGTTTCTTCAGGATGGTTTGGATAAGGGTTTGTCTGCAATTTCCTTGAAGGGACAAATCTCTGCTCTTTCTGTCTTATTTCACAGAAAGATTGCTAAGCTTCCTGATATTCACTATTTTGTACAGGCTTTGATTCGTATCAAGCCTGTCATTAAATCAATCTCTCCTCCTTGGAGTCTTAATTTGGTTTTGAACGCTTTACAGGCTCCTCCATTTGAGCCTGTGCATTCTTTGGACATTAAACTACTTTCTTAGAAAGTGTTGTTCCTTTTGACCATCTCTTCTGCTAGAAGAGTTTCTGAATTATCTGCTCTTTCTTGTGAATCTCCTTTTCTGATTTTTCATCAGGATAAGGCGGTTTTGCGGACTTCATTTAAATTCTTACCTAAGGTTGTGAATTTTAACAACATTAATAGAGAAATTGTTGTCCCTTTCTTGTGTCCTAATACTAAGAGTTCGTTGGAGAGATCTTTACATTCTTTGGATGTGGTAAGAGCTTTGAAATATTATGTTGAAGCTACTAAAGATTTCAAGAAGACTTCTAGTCCATTTGTTACCTTTTCTGGTTCTAGGAATAGTCAGAAGGCTTCTGCTGTTTCCTTGGCATTGTGGCTAAAGCTTTTGATTCATCAAGCTTATTTGGAGTCGGGTCAAGCCCCGCCTCAAAGAATTACAGCTCATTCTATTAGATCAGTCTCCACTTCATGGGCTTTTAAGAATGAAGTTTCGGTTGATCAGATTTGCAAAGCAGCAACTTGGTCTTCTTTGCAAACATTTACTAAATTCTACCGTTTTGATGTATTCACTTCTTCGGAAGCAGTTTTTGGTAGAAAAGTTCTTCAGTCAACTGTTTCAGTTTGATTCTTCTGCTTATATTAAAATTTCTTTTCATTCATGCGAATAAACTTATATTTTGGGTTGTGGATTAATTTTTTTCAGTGAAAAATGTTTTTATTTTTATTCCTCCCTCTCTAGTGACTCTTGCGTGGAGTTCCACATCTTGGGTATTGCTATCCCATACATCACTAGCTCATGGACTTTTGCCAATTACATGAAAGAAAACATAATTTATGTAAGAATTTACCTGATAAATTAATTTCTTTCATATTGGCAAGAGTCCATGAGGCTCACCCTTTTTATGGTGGTTATGATTTTTTTTGGATAAAGCACAATTATTTCCAAATTCCTTTGTTGATGATTTTTACTCCTTTATCACCCCACTACTTTTCTATTCTTTAAAATTAATTTTGGGTGTGGTGAGGAGTGTATTTATAGACATTTTGAGGTTTGGGAAACTTTGCCCCTCCTGGTAGGATTGTATATCCCATACGTCACTAGCTCATGGACTCTTGCCAATATGAAAGAAATTAATTTATCAGGTAAGTTCTTACATAAATTATGTTTTTCTAAGCAAAGTGACATTAATTTATGTCTTACACACTCCAAATTTGTGCTAGCAATACATGCAGCCCCTCATTTGATGCGCCAAGGGGTGTTCTTTCAAAAACTGTGTACCTTGTATACTATATATTAAATTCCCAAGTGGCTACAGCTGTTAATTGCAGACATGGCTACCTTGAAACACTTCAAATGTATAGGGGTTATATCTGCAATTAAACAGTTTTATCTGCCTCCTTAATTGACTAACCTAATTCTAAATGATTTTATTTTATGTTTAAAAATATAACACTCTTTTGCATTACCCACACAAGTATTACAGGCACTCACACTGGTTGAATTAGCACATGGGTACGCATGTGAGCAGTAACGCCAAGTCAAGGCTTTAATCCTTGCTACTGTCCATTCACACACCTTTTATGTCTCATTCACTCACAGAAGTGCACAACATACTTCCCATACATCAAGACTTTAATCCTTACTACTGACCATACACACCTTTCGTATCTTCATTTACTCACAGAATCACAGAGTACAACCCCTACCACTGGCTAGTCACACACCTTTCATATCTCCTTTCATACACAAGTTAGCCCTTTTGCTAGGGGCAACTCAATCACTGGGCTGGTCAGGCAAAAGCCTCAATCAGGGCACTGGGCTGGTCAGGCAAAAGCCTCAACCAGGGCCATATATCTGCATTTCAGAATCTTGAGCCTCCTGGGGTTGTGAGGGTATGTAGCTAGTTAGTTTCCAAAGTATGATATATACAGAAACGTTCTGGCATGCATAGCCCTGGTTTAGAGGGGCAGTCTGGACAGTAGTAACGGGTGTCTTTATGACGTACATGCTGACTGCACACTCTACACCTTCTACTAGGGAAAGTTTTTTTTTCCAGTAGCTGGTATATACTTAGCAAAGTGACGGCCATGCAACCTTTCATTCTCCTCACTTGGCCCAACTACTAGAAAATCCCCTGTTGATGAGAGAAGGCTTTTAATTACAGATTCCAGAAATAACAAGACACATATGGGTTTCATAGTTGATGTGTTCTGCTCTCTTACATAGACAGGTAATGTACCTTCATCATGAATAGTTGTGAGAAGATGCACATACTTTTTGTATGTGAATGTCATAGGTAGAAGCTCATTAGAGTGCAAAGCTGTGGTCTCTCCTCTCTTTTGCTTTCTGAACATGTGAGTGAGAAAGCCTTTGCGATTGGCACTGATTGTGCCACACACAACAGTGCCCTTGCTAGATAGCATTTTAAAAAGTTATCCACATATACATGGTAACCTTTATTAAATATTGGGTGGAGTAAGTCCTACATAATTTTTTCACTAGCAGTAAGGGGGAAGGGGCAGTCAGGGGGGTGCTAAAACAGAATCCTTGCCAGTGTATACCCTAAAACAATAGGTGTATCCACTAGAGATCTCGCACAGCTTACACAGCTTAATCCCATAGCGAGCTCTCTTAGAAGGAATGTATTGTTTAAAAACAATACGTCCCTTATATAAAATCAAGGATTCATTGACCGATATGTTCTGGACTGGAGTATAGCACTCTTGAAATCTTGCCAATAAATGGTCAAGAACAGGCCTTATTTTAAACTATCGGTCATGTTCTGAATTGTCCCATGGTAGAGCATTTGCATTATTATTATAATGCAAAAACTATTGTAGCCGGGAAGATAGGGGTCATCTGAGTAGACTGCTTTGACCAATATGAGGCTATGCTTGGCTTTTGCACAATCCCCATTAGCAGAGTGAGGACCCAGAATTTCCTCATCTCTTGCAAATTGGTCGCATTCCACTGATGTGCTCTAGCATGGCAACTCAATTCTGTTGAATTTGTTGAATATTGAAAACTTTTACTAAATTTTGTGGTAACCCGGGTTAATCCGCAAACTTATCATCAATCTGCCTAAGTTCATCATTTTCCTGCGTGCATCAGCACTAAGTGCAGGGAATCACATTTGTTCCTAAAGGAATAGGCCTATTATATGATCGTATTTGGATGAAACATCCTTCTAAGCTGACAAGCTATCCTTAACACCTGGAAACTGCACTGATGACGTCAGACGCCAAGTTACATGCGGCGTACTGAACAAGTCCGTAGGCAAGTGATCTATAACGGCTCCATATGAGACACTAAGAAGACAAGGTAAAAGAACTGTGTCACATAAGAAGACAAGGTAAACTAACTGTGTCACATAAAGAGGAGCTTGAAACCGCTAACATTATTCAGGCAAAGACCCTGTTCTTAATACCACTACTCACAGTATAGAGTACGGACATTTCCATATTGTGTGGCTCTCTGGATTATAACTTGTCATTTCAGACTGCCCTTTGGACATTAAGTCTGTTATAAGGAAAGCTCAGCTGATCTTTACATTTGAGGACTATTGCAGAACGCCTATTCTACAAATTTAATATTTCTGTAATTTTATGTATATATACTGCTAGAACTAATCTGTTTTTTATCGCCAGGTTATATTGGGGAGACGTCCCCATTATTCACATTTATTTAACCTCTGATTTTAAATTCCTTTTAATACTGTATTTGACATTAGCATTGTTTATTAGTAAGTTCTAGGTTCTATTATCGGTTTATACTTTTTTTTGCACAACACACTGAGCACTAATTTATAGATTTATTTTATGTGTTTGATACACTCACATGTGTGGACAGAGATAAAATTCCATATTTCTATGAGATTTTGGTAATTTTTTTTTAACACTTATATATCTTTTGACAAATAAGACACTTCACTGTTATCTCTAGGATTAACTTCCTTAGGACACTAAAAGTGTCTTTCTTTTCACACTACAGTAGTGGTTGATACACCCACACTTTTAGAGAGATAATTACCCCTCTATATTTTGGTACGTAACAATTTATAGACTTTTTTTTTTTTTTCAATTTTTTTTATTAAGGTTCAAGGTAAGGCATACATAAACAGAAAGAAAAACAAGCATAAGAATAATAACATATAAGCTTCATACAGTACAAATCCATAGGTGCATATTATACTTCAACAGATCATTTTAGAAATACAATATACAAATAGAATGCCTATTATTCTTGAGAGCCTCCCAAATGATACCAGAGGCCACTCTTGGACCTCATATATAGGCATATAAAAAAAATATATGGAAGGCTATTGTTAGCAATGGAAACCACTTTTGGATTTCCAGACAAGAACCTCATTTTTTAATTTTTTTTTTTTTTTTCAAATATATTTTTTATTGAGGTTGTAAAGCACATTACAGTAAATATTCATCCATTGACAATAAGGATATATCAGTAATTATATACCCTAAAACATATCAGAGAGATAGAGACAAAACCATTCTGGGCATGAAATTTGTACATCTCTGGAAGAAAATCAGAACCATATCTATATGATAAAGAACAGTGTCAAGTATTTGTTTCACTGTCATTATAAACAACGAAATTTACAATCAAAATCCAGCAAACAAAAGTACAATTATTAGACAAATATAACCTGAGTGGAGATAGATGGTAATGGAAATGGAACCTCTTTTTTATATATGATGGAAATGGTCCCCAAATTGCTGTTTATACATTTATTTAATCTGTTAAAGGGACAACGTTTGAGGCAATTGGGGGTTAGATTTTATTTGGCCACTTTTGGACCAAGTTAGCGGGGAGGGGGAAAGGAAGTTCAGCGGGCGAGAGCCGCTCACAGTGGAATAAAGGGGGAGGGGGAATGAGGGGCGGAGTCCTGCAAAATGTCAAGTTCTGAAAGCGGAGGGAGTAAACAAAGGTCACCTTCTATAAACAGAGGGGCATACATCAAATAAATAAGTTCTTGTATATTCAGTCGAAAGGCAGGGACAGGGTTCACTCAGAGTATAGTGATGAGCAACATAAGGTGTATCCAAAGGGCACAACATTTCCATAGAATCCCGTTTATATGCCAGTATATTAGGTTCTATTTGAGGGTTATAGATAATGTTCCATATGATATATGGCAGCCAGGTTCTTTCTCTGTTAAGGCTATCTAGTATACTTCCACATGGATTAGGAGATTATGCTCTAGGGACTTGGCCATTGATCTACTAGTGTATCACTATAGGAATTAGATGTAAAAATTATAGAGAAATTAGAAACTTTCTAGACGTAGGCATTTTTGAGAGCATATACATTCGAGTGAAGTTCAAACAGACTTAACAACAGAATCATGCAAAGCTTAAAAATCTTTATCTCAGGGATTAAATGAGCAGGAACGCTGTGCCCAAGGAGCTTAGGATAAGAAAAAGGAAAGAAGTGACCTGTCTGAGAACGACACATGAAACTGGTGGGGGCAGATATCATTTTGGAGGCCGTACTTAAAGGGTTATACGTGTACTAAAAATTTCAACAGAGGCCAAAAATGTCTATATTAGACTTATTGCTAGCTTAAACTGGGGGCGCTGTGTTAGTCCGTTTGCTATACCCAATCTACATCCCTATACTGTAGGGCTCAATACAACACTTATAACTGCACACAAGTTAAATCTATATGCTAAAGGCCCTGTATTAAACTCGTTACTATACATAATATATGCCCATATACGAGGGGTCCCATATAAGACTTGTTACTATATGTAAACTTACGGGGACAAGTTTAACAGTAATTTCTCCCTAGAGCTAACTTTTGGGTATCACCAGTCTTATCATTATAAGTATTTATATAAACAGTCAGGATATGACACTTATACTCTGATATCGCAGACGTTAATGTCTACATGATAAATGTCTCTTGTACAATAAACAGCTTGGGAACTAGCATAATGTTAACTAAGACGCCAACTACCGCAGATTGCGCAGTACTCTGAACTCTCAAGTATATGTAGAGGCTCTAGTAGACTATACTTCATCCTTACATGGTACGCATCATAACCAAAGATATGTCGTCTAGGACAGGCTGGGAAAGGAGCGTGAGAGGATAGGCATAGTAATAATTTGCTACAATACCAAATATCAAGTGAACCACATATGAAACTGAGTCAACCTGCATCTCAACCTAGGGAACACTTTAGTCTGGGCTGCATACTAAGAATTGTTTAAAATAACTCAAAAATAGGGAACTTGCTAAATATTTCAGAAGTGACATAACACAACTAGCAGTTCACACATGGGTAACACGGGTAACAACATATAGGAATTATGAGCAGATGGAGAGAATGAGATATCATATTAACAAAAATAAAAAACAAACTGCAAATAACTGGAGTTGATCTATGCGCTGTCAGTTAAGTTATCATATGTGAAATTGCAACGGCAGCTACTAACATGGCTGCAGCATAAAAATCATAGTGAGAAGTCATCAGCAAACCCTATCGCTAAACAAGTTGTAAAGGGGGCGGGGTTACTTAATAATAATCTAAAGAGAGAAGACCCCAGGTTAAGGGTTAACAGGATATTAGAATTTTATATAGGCAAAAATACATTTTAGGGAACATGAAATATCATTAAAGCTCATGTAAAGAATAAGTCAGCATGAAGTTAAAGTGGATAAGAGAGTGTCTTATATAGTGCCACATAAGTAGCCTTCATGTGTATGCTGTGCATACTCACTATAGGTCAAGCCTAATGCAATCTCACTTACAATCAGTCATACCAGCTCTAGATCATTAATGATATTAACTGAACATAGAAATATAAAGTCACTCTAAAGAGGGACAAAACAAGCAAGCATTGAGGGTCGACATAAACTACGTTAACTTCAAATAGGTATGTGTCTAGGAGAACATAAACATTTACAGGCTACATCACACCATTTGGAGTTATGTACGGTATGATAAATGAATGTTCTCATAGCAAGGGAGTTTTCAGCCTACACCGAACTTGTGAGCAAAAAAAATACAGAGTTCAAGGCATTCAGCTATTTCCCTGATGATCCTCCATGTTGTTTGCCATTCTGAGGGGAGATCTGCAACTGGCTTCTGTGAACAACTTAGTAAGCGGCTTAGATCTTTTATTACCATTGCCAAGTGTAGGAGTACCGGGCATCGCCATGACCCTCTAAGACCTTTTGAAATTTGGATGGGATTTGGGTATTTCCCCCTTTCAGGTGAAGAGTGTAAATCCCCCATAGCAATTTTTGGTAGCGTTAAATCTTTACGGTAAGCACCCTGCAATGACCCTGCCGCAATGAACGGTCTCCGAAAGTCATCAGCCTGCAAGACATCCAGGGCTGCTCTGAAATCCGGAATCCAGCTCTCAGGGAAATAGACATCTGTCAAAAGCAGGGTAGTAGCGATCTGCGGCATTTTATCCCCAACACTCAGCTCACCTCCATCCGGCTTTAATAGGACTGGACCCCTCTTCACTTCCAGGCTCCTCTTTGCACCTAAACGTACGTCTTGTACTGAAAATTCTATGCAGGTCCGCGGCATCTCTGGCACTGATGCTGGTGCACTGTTATTAGACTGCGAGGTCTCATCGCACTTGTCGGGATCTGTAGGAGCCGCCATTTTAGATAGAGGAGTAGTTCCTGTGTGACATTGATCTCTTAGTACAAGTTTTAGATCATGAAAGTTATTGTCCATCTGCTGCATCAGTGTCCGTAGCGACTCCTGTGCTAGTTCAGTGAAGCCTGCCATATTTGGTGGTGTAGTCCAGGGTCTAGAGTAAAATAGGTTATGGCTGTAGATCAAGTAATCCCTGCTGCCACACGGAGATGTCTGTTAGGTCGTCGCTGTGCAGGTGCCAGAAAAGATGCTGGAGGCCGCAGTAAACAGAAGTTATAAAAAGGTTGCCTTCCTCCTTATAAGAGAAGAACTCTACTGTTGTTAGGGAGTATAAATTAAATGTATTATAAGCTTAATATCTGATGGTTTTGCAGGAGCTCAAAATGTATACGTCCTATCTCTTCTGAAGCTGGCTCCGCCCCTCTCATTTTTTAATTTTACTAGAATTGGTTATATGATAGAATCATATTTGTTAGGTAGGGGGAAAAATAAATTTTTTTTTCCAAAAGTCTAGAATATAAGGACCTAAATGGGGTCCTACCATGGGTGGCATTCCAACATCAAGGAGGTAGCACAAAGTTAGAGGTAGGAACACATGTCTTAAGGTGTACAGGGTTATGGTCATAAAATATTAAATATTAATTGAGAAAAAAAAAAAAAAGAATCATGAAGGGCATGTACCTATATATTATAAGCTATAAATTTACATGGCAAATGCTACGGCCAGTAAAATGATATTAGGCTTATTGGTATTTGTTGATAGGGGTATCTGGAGGAGAAAGAATGAAGATAAACTCTACACTATATGTATAACCTAATATGGAGCTAAGTTAAGATTTCTTGACAGGGGTTATTAAAACAGCTATCTCAAACATAAATCCAAATATGAGACTTCAATTTGCTTCTTGACAAATATGGGATCTTGCTGTCTCTGCCGCAAACAGCGAGACCCAGGTCATATAAATGAGAGATAAATGGCAGTCACTCTTAGGTACAACTAGGGAAATCTAAATAAAAATAACATTGGAAAAGTTATGGCTTTAGGGTGGGAGAGAGTAAAGATATTTGGCCTGCAAGTACTTTTATAGAGAGAATTCAGTTTCTGTGACTGGCTGCATTGACCCCTGATATCCCTGTTTAGCTATTCTGTCCCTTTTATCAAATCTCAAGCTGTCAAATGCTGTAAACATACATGTATAGAATCCATCCAGTTGAAGTACATGCCCATATTTAACCTGCAGAAAATATATGGAATAACCGTACAGTTTTTAGTATTAATGCTAGCAAGTAATTATGAAATAAATATCTTCAGTTTTCTGCTCCACTCACTCCACAAATTCTCTAGCTGACAGGTGCAAAACCACTGAAGAGATTGCAAGCATCAAAAAATAGGAAGTATAGCTAGGAACCATTCAACAAGGATATTACAGAAACGTTAGTTTGTCTCACTCAACACATAATGTAATAACCAACAAACATCTACTTGCATGAAAAACATTTGTAATATTTCGCTCTAACAGCCCCAATGAAGCTAAAACTAGTAAATACAACAAGAGCATAAAGGCAGTGCACAGCCGAACATAAGAACGCAATTGGCAACAGGAAAATAAAGACAAAACCTCGCAGTTCAAAATACAAGTGAGCAGCATTTCTCAAACAGTAACCCATTCATGACCATAAGTCTGTGTCGTCTGTCCATGATGGGACCTCCGTGAACCACCACTCAGCAACTTTGACCATTAGTACCTTAGTGTTTAGCCCACTCCTGTTTTGTAATAAACTAGTCCAAAGTGCTGTCCTATGTAATCGTGAAAAACATGATCCCACACATTTGGATTCCAGCTGGGGCCCCCTACGAGGCTAGGTCTGAGGCGGGATGGAAATAGGGCCAGAGCTGCAGTCGCAACGGGAATGCACACTTCACCTCCTAATGCCGGCATAACTGGCTTTAAGATTGCTGCATTTGTCTGCGCAATGGTGTATTGGTCTGCCTCCTCTCCCACTTCACAACCCACCAGAGCCGCTGTTGAAACCGGAAACGGAGCAACAGGAGTTAGGGTAGGCAAAGGTAACATTACCCCATCTTTGTCAGCAAGTTCCATCGTGGGATCTTCTTTGTTGTCCATGCCAGTTTGAGGCTGTTGGTTAGGGTCGATGCTATTTTTCGAAGCTGCCGTTAATGCACACCCCAGACGTAAAAAGTGCTCGTCTAAAAGGTCCTTAATCTGCCTGTATGCAATAAATTCGTCTGGCTCCATTTGACAGATATGTTGTTAATTCCCCACAATGAATGTTGCGCTAGTAATCTTATTGCAGTGACTAATGAGGTAGCACTGCTCCTTAACGGCAGGCCTGCAGAGAGAGCCTGCCGGGGGGTTTAAATGATGGTAAGAGTCCTCAGTATAGTTTGGAAGTCCGGGTAGATTTGTAAAAATCTACAGCCACGAGGGTGGAAAGATGGAAAGATGGCCGCTGTTTATACAAATTCAGAGTAGAGCCCCGGTCCAAGCTCAAAAGAGTAACACCTGAGGTTAAATTCGGCCTTCACCAACTGTTAGATAAGAGTCCAAGGTGTGTTCAGAGGATTCCTCAGGATTCAACTCTTTAAAAAAACGATAAATAAAGGTGTATATTGCATGTGTAGGACCAGAGCAGCAAGATTATGCGGCCACTCTCTTGGGCTCCGGACTCCGCCCCCCAATTTATAGACTTTTTTAACATTAATAAGACATTTTCACTCTTGCCTTCAGGATTATCACCTCATTAGGACGTTATAGACACATTCACTCACTCCTATACACTTATATATATACTTTTTAAATAATTTAACTGTCATTTTCTACACATATTTGAATATACTTCCAAGAATAACCCTTGTATATCAAGGGAATAGTATACACTTTTCATTTTCAACAGATACCTTTAGCTTTTTAGCACACTTACTCTCATCTTTTACAGTTTAAACTCAATTCTGCACCAGTATATTTTAAAAAAAAATTGCTCTGGATACAGATTGGTCTGCTGTACAATAAATTCTAATAACTCATCAACCAAAATTTGCAGTGCCCACCAAGAGGCCAGAATTGCCAGTAAATGGAGGCAACACTGGCTGAACCATATAAAGGGAGGTCCAGTTGTAGCTTGGAACAGGCCTGCTTGCTCCTCAGAAACCATAATCAGAATTTGTAAAATGACATTCCTAAATAACCTTCTGTATGTAGAATCTAATTGAATTAAAATAAAAAAAGTATAAATCCTAAATGTAATAAAATAAAACTTAAAGGACAACATCTGCAATCTTAAAATAATATAAAATACAAAGCACAAGCTATAAAAGTAACATACTCTCATGTTACATTGCACTAGGTCTGTCTCTCCTGTACATGCAGGAAATGCCTTTTAGAGAATTATTGCTAAATTTGTCTTTCTAGTATATTGCCAGGGATTTTGCAGTGTTTAGGAATAATTTTAGATCATCCCAAATGAGTAGAGAGCTTTAATTAATCTGGACCTTAGTCTGTCTCTACTTAACTAGTGGGTTCAATTGCTTTGGCTTTTTATCTAAATGAATGGTTGAAAACAAATGTTAGGTGACAAATTTGTTAAATCAAATATATTTAATGCAGCCTTTAATATTTGACCAAATTGCTGGATCGGATGTTGCAATCATATAACAAAACCTTTGTAATAATATAAGGCAGTGCTTTCAATCTCGCATGAAAATTGCTAAACTTGACTCACCAAAAGACATATGCAAAGGATAAAGAAAATGTCATTGCTATACTTTATCAACTATTATATTTTGAAAGCTTAGCTACCGTATTAGGCTCCAACACATAAAAAAAATGTAGCATGCAATAATAAGTGCTATACATAGTTTGTAAAGGAAGGAAGGATAATATTACCTATGAGTTTATTCTAAAATGAAATAGATTTTAAAATGAACTGTTCAAATTATTCATACTGATTCACAATATACATAAATTAAATCATATTTAGAAATATATTTATAGCTAATTGCATGAAGATTGTGTAACTAATGGTAGACAAGCTGCACACAATCATTCATTAACTGGACTTTATTCCATTTATGTCAATCAATTTATCACATGGATAAAGATAATCCAGTACACTCTGTTCAAAATCATCCTCTGTACATTAAGTACTCTTCAGCACTTAGAAAATGTTTTAGTGCATTATGGAAAAAAAGAAAAATCTCTCTGAAAATGTTAAATTTTTCAATTGTGAGAATTGGAAGCACACAATGATATCTTTACAAGCTTAACCACATATTTTGATCTAATTGTTATCATCAATTGATTAGATATGATGATCACAATAATAAAAAAAAATGATGATAAGTTTGATAAAGTGCAATATATAAAAATACAAATGCAAATAAAGGATATGTTCATCTGCAGTAGCTCTGCTCTGTGTCTTCAAATATTTCAATATTTAAAAATAAACAAAATGTCCATCCACATTAATAAGGGAATCAGGCTGTGTTTCCTTGCCAGTCTGTGAAACACAGCCTGATTCCCTTATTATTGTGGATGGACATTTTGTTTATTTTTAAATATTGCAATATTTGAAGACACAGAGCATAGCTATTGCGGAGGAACATATCCTTTATTTGCATTTGTATTTTTATATATTGCACTATTGCACTTCTGCACTTTATCAAACTTATCATCATTTTATTTTATTTATTTTGAATGATTAAATAAGATGCTGCAAAACAATGTATTTTATTTTTAATGCCATTCCAAGCCTTGTTTGCTCCGAGTTAGTCCCTATAAATAAGTTAAGTGGTGGGGTGAGTTTATCTGTTCAAAAACAATTGCAGCAAGCAAGATGTAATATTAGTAAATATTTTACACTCAATCTTAATATTAATGTATTGCAACACACAAGTGCTGTAATTAAAAGGTGGTTTATACCAATGTAATAGATGGCTTCAGGTTATGATGACCCATCATACGTTTCTCAATGGACTGCTCCTATTACAGTCCACTTTAAAAACTGTAATGGATGATTTTGCAGATGCATGAATTATTTCTTAGGCAAAAAATCATAAATATTTTATCATTACCTCCAAAATCTTGCAAACTTATTTAATCTCATTATCAGACATTAAAAGACATACATAAAAATATTTGTTTGCATGTTCAGTTCACATTTGCACAAATAAATTCCCATCCTCTTTTTTATGTGGAAAACATATTATTAGAATCATATTTAAAAGGTGATATATTTCAGTTTAAAATTATTTTATATGTATATATATATATGTATATATATATATATATATATATATATATATATATATAAATATATAAATAATATTTACACTTTTATACTTTTGTTTTATAAAAAGGGTTTGTGCAATAATTGTTTTCATCATCAATGGGTTAAACATTGTGCCTTGTTATGCATCAATGTATAAGTCAACAGCTGAAAATGAAACAGTGATAATGGTTTTATATACATTAACTATGTATTGATCGAGATAATGCACCACTTTACTATTGGGTTATTGAAGAGTCCCTTTGTTTACATTTGCTGAAAACAGAACTAGAAATTCATTATTGATCTATTACTGCCCTTTTTCCTCGTTGGGAGTAGAAGATACAAATGTTCCAATACTTGTCAGTGTTGTCTATCAATGTTATTAACAGATACTGTTACTTTATTAAAGGACAAATAGAATTTCTGGATTAAAATCTAGTCTAGCAATTACTTCCAAGAAGGAAAATGTATTGCTAGAATGCTTCAAGGACCATGTCTCAAAATTAATTAGCATCATTGATTAGTGTTGTATAATTTTCTCAATATGTAAATCATCTGTGAACTACTTTTTGAAATACTCAGATTACACTTTGTCAGATATTGAACTTCAGATATCTTTGATCTTGCTAGTTAATTTGAAACAGGAATACAGTCACCAATCACATATCAGTAAGACGCGCATATCTGAGCAGGCCTCTTTTTTTGCTATCTACCATATGATTCTGGAAAACAATAGATACTGGTATATGATTCCAGCTTGCAGATATTAGGCTGTCGGCAGATGTTTTTAAATATTACTTTGATGCTAAATAATGTCAGCAGGGGAAGATTATCTATTGATTTATGCAAATAATTTTATCCTGTAAGCATTAGACATGAGCATCATGAGTTTAAATAAAGCTCTCTTTTATTTTCCTTGTAATTTATAGTTTTTATTTGTAAATTTATTTTGATCTCTATTAATTCCTGGCCCCATGAAAACAGATTAACTTTATCAGAATGTCTAATTTTGGAGAGCGAATGTCTGGTGGGTTGACTTAATGTATTCCAAGTTTCTTATAATTTCTAGAAAGTATCTTAAAATGACGTAGTGGTGGAAGAACTTTTTACTACCACTACGTCAAAGCCGGTTGAGGATTGCGGTTGGTAAGCGTTTAAGCTTCTGCTCCCCATCCAGCGTACAGATTCACTCTGGACAGTGATAATTGACTGTTTTCCTGTTGGATCTCTTTTTACAATTGTTTATACTGAGCATTTGTGACGTTTTTTAATATTTTAACAAATATCCCTTTTTTAACCAAGCACACTGTGGGATACTGTTTGCCTACCAGTATAAAGTAGGTGCGTGCACATCATATAGAGTTTGTATTAGCTCCAACAAATGCGAGTAATCATTCGTCCTATTATCATATCGTATCCATTGGGTTTACAGAGTTACACTATTTTGTGTTTCCTATTATTCCATTTGAGGAATTATTGAAGATTCAAGTCCTAAGAAAATGTCTTTCAGGAACAGACATATCCTTCCATTTTTTATTAAACATTTTAGTGAATTTATTTTGATGAGGTAACTGCCTACAGCTGACAGGCAGGTGGAGCTACAGAGAACAACCAGTGCAGGCAACAGGTCTTTCAAAACATCAGCACAAGCTAAAGACCTCCTGTGGTGGCACACAGGCAGGGCCTCAGGATGTGAATCTGGAGTTCAATCCTTACGTAGGGCCGTAACACAAGCAAAAGTTTGTTAATAAATGCAAGCTTCAAAAAATACCAAATTTAAAACAAATACAATATGTTTGTCATGTAAACACATAGGAGGAGATTGGTGTTGTTTTTTTCATATTGAAGTAAAGAAATACCTCTTAATGGTATAGGTGTTTAATACTAAACACTCTTAAAATTACCTCAGATATTTTTGAAGGTTTGTATTTGAGTGAACCTACTACTTGTTTTAGCTGATGAATATGTTTGGAAGCCATATTAAATACTATACTATTTTATTCTTGACTACACATCTGTTTATGTCTATATCTGTGAAAGTTCTACTCTATAGAGAACAATGTATTTATACTTCAAGAAGCAAATAATAGAGAGAATATAGAAACAAATAGCTGATACAGAATTCACTAAAAAGAATACACATATAGCACTCACAAGTCTGGAGAAACAAATAATTAATGAAGTAAGCAACTATTATTAGTTCACATATTAAAACTGGGAAGTTAAGCTAAAAATACAACTAGTGAGCAGGATAAATGGGGCAGAATGTATAGTATCATTTCTATAATGATGGAGCGGGCAGTTTTAATCATATGCGGGTGTAGGTGTGTCCGTGTGATTGGTGTTTACTCTAAAAATGAATCCAGCAAAACAAATATGCAAAGTATAGACAAGCTATGCTAATCCAGGGTAAAATCTGATAGATACCCAATATGGGGCACGATCCAATATAGATCGTAGTTTGCGGCGCAAGCGAGGGAACCCCCGCCGCCCGTAGTTTTAGCTCGCAACTCGAGCTATCCCATATACGGCGCCGTCAGAGGCTAATGTGCCGTAAGTCTGACAAACCAGCGATGTCCAGAAATCTGCGTAAGTACAAATTTCTGGAGTCGCCAGTGACTAACGGCACTTTAGAAACTGCCGGCGCCTACAAAACCTGACTAAGTTATAAAATCACCCGTACTGTCTAACACGCCACCCAAACATAGCCCGACACGTCTAACCCTCTATCCGCTATCCCCCCTCACTATCCTAACAATAAAAAATGTATTAAGCCCTAAACCGCCGCTCCTGGACCCCGCCGCCACCTAATAAAGTTATTAACCCCTAAACCGCCGCTCTCGGCCCCCGCCGCCAGCTATATTAAATCTATAACCCCCTAATGTGAGCCCCTACCCCGCCGCCATCTACCTTACCTACCCCCTAACATGAGCCCCTTACACCGCCGCCATCTACCTTACCTACCCCCTAAAGTGAGCTCCTACCCCGCCGCCATCTATTTTAAAATTATTAACCCCTAATTTAATCCCCCTACACTGCTGCCACCTATATTAAACACATTAACCCCTAATCTAATCCCCTTACACCGCCGCCACCTATATTAAACACATTAACCCCTAATCTAAACCCCCTACACCGCCGCCACCTATATTAAACACATTAACCCCTAATCTAATCCCCCTACACCGCCACCAGCTATATTAAATACATTAAACCCTAATCTTATCCCCCTTTACCGCCGCCAGCTATATTAAATAGATTAACTCCTAATCTAATCCCCCTACACCGCCGCCAGCTATATTAACTATATTAACCCTAAATATATTAGGGTTAATATAGTTAATATAGTTATTATATTATATATATATATTAACTATATTAACCCTAATTATATTAGGGTTAATATAGTTAATATCGTTATTATATTATATATATATTATATATATTTTAAACAAACTACAAATATCTAAACTAAAATACAATTAAATAAACTAAACTAAATTACAAAAAAACAAAAAAAAACAAACACTAAATTACAAAAAATAAAAAAGATTACAAGATTTTTAAGCTAATTACACCTATTCTAAGCCCCCTAATAAAATAATAAAGCCCCCCAAAATAAAAAAAATTCCCTACCCTATTCTAAATTAAAAAAGTTAACAGCTCTTTTACCTTATCAGCCCTTAAAACGGCCTTTTGCGGGGCATGCCCCAAAGAAAACAGCTCTTTTGCCTGTAAAAAAAAACACAATACCACCCCCCAACATTACAACCCACCACCCACATACCCCTATTCTAAACCCACCCAAACCCCCCTTAAAAAACCTAACACTACCCCCCTGAAGATCTCCCTACCTTGTCTTCACCCAGCCGGGCAGAACTCTTCATCTGATACGGGCGATGTCTTCAATCAAGCGGCAGAGAAGTCTTCTTCCATCGGGCGATGTCTTCAAGCAAGCGGCAGAGAAGTCTTCTTCCATCCGGGTGATGTCTTCCCGCAAGCGGCAGAGAAGTCTTCTTCCATCCGGGCGATGTCTTCAAGCAAGCGGCAGAGAAGTCTTCTTCCATCCGGTGATGTCTTCAAACAAAGCGGCATCTTCAATCTTCTTTCTTCACTCCTCCGCCGCGGAGCATCCATCCAGCACGACGACTGAATGAGGAATGAGGTACCTTTAAATGACGTCATCCAAGATGGCGTCCGTCGAATTCCGATTGGCTGATTGGATTCTATCAGCCAATCGGAATTAAGGTAGAAAAATCTGATTGGCTGATTGAATCAGCCAATCAGATTCAAGTTCAGCCAATCAGATTCGACGGACGCCATCTTGGATGACGTCATTTAAAGGTACCTCATTCCTCGTTCAGTCGTCGTGCCGGATGGATGCCCTGCGGCGAAGGAGCGAAGAAAGAAGACATAGCCCGGATGGAAGAAGACTTCTCTGCCGCTTGATTGAAGACATCGTCCGGATCGGATGAAGAGTTCTGCCCGGCTGGGTGAAGACAAGGTAGGGAGATCTTCAGGGGGGTAGTGTTAGGTTTTTTTAAGGGGGGTTTGGGTGGGTTTAGAATAGGGATATGTGGGTGGTGGGCTGTAATGTTGGGGGGTGGTATTGTTTTTATTTATACAGGCAAAAGAGCTGTTTTCTTTGGGGCATGCCCCGCAAAAGGCCCTTTTAAGGGCTGATAAGGTACAAGAGCTGTTAACTTTTTTCATTTAGAATAGGGTAGGGAAATTTTTTTATTTTGGGGGGCTTTATTATTTTATTAGGGGGCTTAGAATAAGTGTAATTAGCTTAAAAATCTTGTAATCTTTTTTTATTTTTTGTAATTTAGTGGGTTTTTTTTTGTAATTTAGTTTAGTTTATTTAATTGTATTTTAGTTTAGATATTTGTAGTTTATTTAATTTATTGATAGTGTAGTGTTAGGTGTATTTGTAACTTAGGTTAGGATTTATTTTACAGGTAAATTGGTAATTATTTTAACTAGGTAGCTATTAAATAGTTATTAACTATTTAATAGCTATTGTACCTAGTTAAAATAAATACCAAGTTACCTGTAAAATAAATATAAACCTTAAAATAGCTACAATGTAATTATTAATTACATTGTAGCTATCTTAGGGTTTATTTTATAGGTAAGTATTTAGATTTAAATAGGAATATTTTAATTAATAATAGTAATATTAATTAGATTTATTTTAATAAGAATTTAGTTAGGGATGTTAGAGTTAGATAGGGTTATTATACTTCATATATATATATAATATAATAACGATATTAACTATATTAACCCTAATATAATTAGGGTTAATATAGTTAATATATATAATATAATAACTATATTAACTATATTAACCCTAATATAATTATAGTTAATATAGTTAATATATCTGGCGGCGGTGTAGGGGGATTAGATTAGGGGTTAATCTATTTAATATAGCTGGCGGCGGTGTAGGGGGATTAGATTAGGGGTTAATTAATTTAATATAGCTGGTGGCGGTATAGGGAGATTAAATTAGGGGTTAATGTAATTAATATAGCTGGCGGCGGGGTAGGGGGATTAAATTAGGGGTTAATGTAATTAATATAGCTGGCAGCGGTGTAGGGGGATTAAATTAGGGGTTAATAATTTTAATATAGCTGGTGGCGGGGTAGGAGCTCGCATTAGGGGGTAGTTAATGTAGGTTGTGGCGGTGTAAGGGGCTCACATTAGGGGGTAGATAATGTAGATGGCGGCGGGGTAAGGGGCTCACATTAGGGGGTAGGTAATATAGATGGCGGCGGTGTAAGGGGCTTACATTAGGGAGTAGGTAATGTAGATGGCGGCGGTGTAAGGGGCTCACATTAGGGAGTAGGTAATGTAGATGGCGGCAGTGTAAGGGGCTCACATTAGGGGGTAGGTAATGTAGATGGCGGCGATGTAAGGGGCTCACATTAGGGGGTATGTAATGTAGCTGGCGACGGTGTAGGGGCTCACATTAGGAGGTTATACTTTTAATGTAGGTGGCGGCGGGGTCCGGGAGCGGCGGTTTAGGGGTTAAATATTTTATTAGGGATTGCGGCGGGGGATCGCGGTTGACAGGTAGATAAACATTGCGCATGTGTTAGGTTTTATTTGGCAGGTAGTTTAGGGAGTTACGGGGCTCCAATAGACAGCGTAAGGCTTACTACAGCTGCATTTTGTGGCGAGGTGAAAATGGAGTAAGATTTCTCCATTTTCGCCACGTAAGTCCTTACGCTGTATATTGGATACCAAACTGCGCAGGTTTGGTATACCTGCCTATGGCCCAAAAATCTATGGGCGAAGACAGAAATATACGAGCGTAACTTCTAGGTTACGCCGTATATAGGATACCAAACCCGCGCAAAATTTGGCATCACCGGCTTTTGCGGGCGACGCTGCATATCGGATCGGGCCCATGATATAACACCCAAGGATTGGCATGTAAATCTCTTAATCATTATAAAGCTGGAGAAGATCTGTATAAGGTTTACTAAAACCACTACATAAACCTTATAGAGATCTTCTCCAATTTTCTAATGATTAAGAGATTTTAGAGTATACACCAATCACACTGACACACCTGCACCTGCATATGATTAAAACCACCCACTCCACTATTATAGTAATGATAATATACATTCTGCCCCCTTTATCCTGCCCACTATTTGTATTTTTAACTTAACTTCCCAGTTTTTATATATGAGCTAATAAAAGTTATGTTTTACTTTCACTATCGGGTGTTTTGAGGTAACAATAGTTGCTTACTTAATTAATTATTTTTTTTATCCAGACTTGTGAGTGCTATATGTGTATTCTTTTTAGAATAATGCAAAGGATAATGTTAAGCCAGCTTGCTTTACCTATATATGCCCACACTGGGTATACCCTCCTACCAGTCAATTGACCCGCCGTCATGTGACAGTAGCTAATTAAGAGCTCTTTTCCATTGAGCCATAATTCGGCTCGCAAACCATTAAATAAGCTGTCAGAAGCAATATTGTTCACCGACTGCTTCCAACGGCCCGTTATAACTCAATTTTTGGCAACCGGACTCTAGCTGACGAAAATATTATTGTGTCTCATACAAAGTATCAGAACCCGCTAATCTTTAAATTATACCTGGTTTCCAATGCCCATGCAAACCGTTAATACACTGTCAGAGGCTGCCAATACAGTAACAAAAATGACATCCAACTTAACTAGGTGTAAAACAGGAAAAAGGTGTTCTTTGAGACCTTTTTCCCATTGAAATCTAACCCAACACATCAAAACCCATCTATCCGCCATCCCCCCAACATCGCAATTAATAATAAATGTATTAACCGTTAAAACCGCAATGCCCCACAACGCAAACTAGCTATCAAAACTATTAACCCCTAATATGCCATTCCCCACAATGCAAACTAGCTATCAAAACTGTTAACCCCTAATCCGCCATGCCCCACAATGCAAACTAGCTATTAAAACTATTAACCCCTAATCTGCCATGCCCCACAAAGCGAACTAGCTTTTAAAACTATTAACCCCTAGTCTTCCATGCCCCCACAACGCAAACTAGCTATTAAAACTATTAACCCCTAATCCACCATGCCCCACAACGCAAACTAGCTATAAAAACTATTAACCCCATAATCTGCCATGCCCCCACAATGCAAACTAGCTATTAAAACTATTAACCCCTAATCTGCCGTGCCCCACAATGCAAATAACTAAGCCCCCTAACATCCCCTAAATTAACCCACATTACATTAGTTTAATCTTAAATTACAATCAAATAAAAATCCTAACATTAATTTAAAAATGAAACCTAAGATTAAATTACAATAATTAAATCTAAAATAACAAAAAATAAAAAAGACTAAAATTACAGACAAAAATAAACCAAATTATCCAAAAACAAAAAAATTAAACCAAATCCCTATGAAAATAAAAAATCCCCCCCCCCGAAAATAAAAACACCCCCTAATCTAAACTAAACTATCAATAGCCCTTTAAAGGGCCTTTTGTAGGGAATTGCCCTAAGTTAAACAGCTTTTTTACCTTAAAAAAAAATATTAAATCCCCTCTCTAACAGTAAAACCCCCCACCCACCAAACCCCCCAAATAAAAAAAAAACTAACACTAAAAAATCCTAAACTACCTAAAGCCCCTAAAGGGGCATTTGTATGTGCATTGCCCTTAAAAGGGCATTCAGCTCTTTTGCTGCCCTTAAAAGGGCATTCAACTCTTTTTCAGTGCCCAAAATATCTAATGTAAAAAAAATTAAAAAACTAAAAAAACTAACTCTAAGCCCCAAATAGGTACTCACCGTTCTTGAAGTCCGGCGGAGTACGTCCTCTTCCAGGCGGCAGTGAAGTCTTCTTGGAGCCGGTGACATCTTCCATCTTCATCCAGGACCAAGCCGGTGCGGAGATGACCGCAGACTTTAGACCTTTAACCGCGGAGCCATGGAGTGTGGAGGATCCTCTTTGTATGATCACCGCTGTACACTGAAGATTGAATGCAAGGTATGCGTTTAAAAATGGCATCACTTGCATTCCTATTGGCTGATTTGGATCTTCAAATTTAAATCAGCCAATAGGATGAGAGCTACTGACATTTTTTTTTTTGGTTTGTTTTTTAGATTAGGGATTTTGGGCACTAAAAAAGAGCTGAATGCCCTTTTAAGGGCAGTAAAAGAGCTGAATGTCCTTTTAAGGGCAATGCCCATACAAATGTCCCTTTAGGGGCAATGGGTAGTTTAGGATTTTTTAGTGTTAGGTTTTTATTTTTTATTTTGGGGGGTTTGGAGGGTGGGGTGTTTTACTGTTATAGGGGGGAATTAGTATTTTTTAAGACAAACAAGCTGTTTAACTTAGGGCAATGCCCTACAAAAGGCCCTTTTAAGGGCCATTTGTTTTAGTTTAGATTAGGGGGTGTTTTTATTTTGGGGGGCTTTTTTATTTTCGTAGGGATTAGGTTTCATTTTTTTATTTTGGATAATTTGGTTTATTTTGTTCTGTAATTTTAGCCTTTTTACTTTTTTGTAATTTTAGATTTAATTTTTGTAATTTAATTTTAGAATTAATTTTCAAATTAATGTTACAATTTTTATTTTAAATTAATGTAATATGGGTTAATTTAGGGGATGTTAGGTTAGGGGGCTAAGTAATTTAATTTGATATTAGTGTTGTGGGGGGTTGGCGGTTTAGGAGTTAATAGCTTAATTAGGTTGAGTTGTGGGGGTTTGGTGGTTTAGGGGTTAATAGATTTATTAGGTTAATTGTGATGTAGGTTAAGGGCGGATTAGGGGTGACTAGTTTAAATAGCTAGATTGTGTTGTGGGGGGTGGCGGTTTAGGGGTTAATAACTTTGATAGATACTTTGCGATATGGGGGTTGGCGAATTAGTGGTTAATACATTAGTTATTGTGGTGGGGGAGTTGCGGTTGAGAGGTAGATATTGCGCATGCGTTAGGTGTTTGATTTTATTTTAACAGCGAGCAACGGGAAAATATACTCGTCGCCCTTGTATGTGGTGCCCTATATGCGATCGAGTGTAGTGTAAGATAGGGTAACCATAGTAACCTATTAATGTTTTAGAAATCTGGCATCAGGCGGAAGCGTTAACACAATGCTAACTTACACCTACACGAAAAGAGCGACTGCATGCAAAGCGGAAACCTTTTAAATGGAAACCTGGTACTAAAATGGAGCCGTAAATTACTTTTTAGCTGTCGGCCACTTCGGTAGCTTACGGCTCCATTTTTAACGGCTCAATGGAAGCGAACTCTATGTAGGAAGGGGAAGCAGAGGCCATATTTAAAAGTTACATTGTGTGCATGAATTAACTATTTTGTGTGCACAATGTAACTGCATTTTTTGGACCAATATAATAGTCAAATTGTGGAAATAATATAATACACTGTGTTCACAATTTATTACACAATTATTTGTTTATATTTTTAACAGTGACACCAACGGGGCTACATACATAATATATGCACTAACTAGAAAATTGAATGCTCTCTGATATCACAACCTTCTGCATGTTCCCATTCAGATCACAGAGTTAAAATTGAGCCACGCAACCATTTTTTTAATGTAGCAAGTAAAGTGCAAGGTTAAAGGGACATTGTAAATGTTTTGTAGATGATCCATTTATATAGCCCATCTGGAAAGGTTTTTGTAAAAAATGTATAGTTTTGCTTACTTTTAAATAACATTATGCTGATTTTTAGACTTTTTACCAAGCCTCAAAGTTTTGGATATATCCTAATGTATGCAGACCCCTGGTTGTGTAATGTTTCTTTTTCATATGCAGGGGAGGGGGGAGAGTCTGCCTGTTCCTGCTTTCCCAGTCCCTTTCAGTGGATTTTCCAGCCTAACCTCATCAACAGTGATAAACTGAGAGTTTCAAAGTAAGTTTTTGAAAGGTTTTATACTGGATTTTTATATCAGTATCTGTGCATATTCTTCTCTATTGTAGTGCCTATTACATGTAGTTATATGAAAATTGGTGTATACTGTCCCTTTAAATAAATTGGAGCAATAGAGCAACTAATAGGATTACCTTTAAATGTTCCTTTAACAATATCAAAAATGCTGTACAAATAGTTCATTCAAAAGGTCTGAAAGTTTGTAACCAAATGATACTTGTATATATTTTTAAAGATAAAGGTACTTAAGTTTTCAGTGAAAAATACTGTGTAGAAAACTCATATGGAAATGCATCAGTCACACGTGCATTAAAAAAATTACTTGGAATTTTAAGTGATGAAACCGTGTAATTTTTATATATTTCTTTGATAAACAGGATAACTTAAAACATTAACTAAAAAAAAAAAAGAACTTGTAATAAGTAACATACGCCTAGATTACGAGTTTTGCGTTAAGAGGGGTGCGTTGCTAACTTGCAGTTTATTCTCACCGCTCACTTACCTACAGCGCTGATATTACGGGTTTTTATCAACCTGTCGTTAACAGGCAAGAAGTGAGCGTATAGCAAAATAGTGCTCCACACTGCACTCCAATACCAGCACTGCTTAAGTCAGCGGTGATCTGGTTGTACGTGCTCGTGCACAATTTCCCCATAGACATCAATGGAGAGAGCCGGCTGAGAAAAAGTCTAACACCTGCCAAAAAGCAGCGTAAAACTCAGTAACGCAGCCCCATTGATTCCTATGGGAAAATAAATTGCCAGACGGAGGGAGCGAGATGGGAATATCGTAACAGCAGTCCATTTCCACACCGAAGGCTACGTCGGTGAAAAGTCTCACGGTAACTTTACACATACCAGCATCTAGACACCACAGGTAACATCGTCTGTTTTCTATTGGTTTTCAGCTACATCTTAGAAACTGTTACCCGTATCACATAACAAGGAATCTTTGGCTGTGATTTATTGTTGTGTTACGACACAGATTGGGAGAATAAAGTTACTATTTGCTGTGTTAAAAGTACACCGTGAGTGAATCTACTATAAAGGGTGTGAGGTTGGATTTGCTGTGCGAGTATACCTCGCCTCAATACGGCAACTTGCATTACATTACTGTGGCCATTCATTCAGTATATTTGGAGGGACACTCAGAAGCACAATATTGTTTTCTCTAAGCAATGTATTATATGCTTACCATTGCCAATTTCTATGTATGATCTCTTTGTGACAGGATAAAGACATGGACTATAAACATTAACAGCACGTATAAGTTTTCTTGGCAAGCCTAATACTATTGCATCTACAGGATATCAGATACAAGGGCTAAATACCATAACTCAATTTCTCTTCACAATATTCTGAATTATTCATAAGAACTCAGTTCTCTTTTTTTCGTTTTTCACCTTGGATACAACTAATGCAATGGAACTTTGCATTTTTGTGTTTCTGGATGCAATTGATACAATATCTGATCAGTTAAAGATTGATAACTTTTTTTGTTTATTACCCTTGTCTTTTCTTAAAGCCAAACTATCGCTGATTCTTTCTCTTACAGATGGAGTGTGTCTTCACTCCCTGGGGACGCCCGGGGTGTGTTGTTTTGTGCACATTTTGATTTATGCTTATCATTTTGTATGTTTGAAATACATTATTTTTCATTGTTCATATGGTACGGATGTGTTTGGTGGATGGGGTAGGTGTGGATGTGAGTGAGCTCTCATCTACTTTTGTCTTTCTCTATGTAGTATATGCAGGTATATACATTCATTAAATTATTTCTTTGCTGATATTTCTAAGACTCCTTGGCTGGGATTTATTTTTATTATATTTGTATTGAGTCTAGGACCAGACTCCATTCCGTGCCGGAGCACAACATAGCATATAGGTGGTGCGGTCACTCCTTGAGTATTTTTTATTAGTTTAATATTATTAACCCCTAATCTGCTGTCTCTAACATTGCTGCCACCTATCTACATTTATTAATCCCTAATCTAACGCCCCCAACGTCGACGCCACTATACTAAATGTATTAACCCCTAAATCTAAGTCTAACCCTAACACCCCCTAACTTAAATATATTTTAAATAAATCTAAATAAAACCTACTATTTTTACCTAAATTATTCCTATTTAAAACGAAATACTTACCTATAAAATAAACTCTAAGCTAGCTACAATATAACTAATAGTTACATTGTATCTAACTTAGGTTTTATATTTATTTTACAGGCAAGTTTGTATTTATTTTAACTAGGTAGAATAGTTAATAAATAGTTAATAACTATTTAATAACTACCTAGCTAAAATAAATACAAATTGACCTGTAAAATAAAACCTAACCTAAGTTACACTAACACCTAACCTAATCCTACAATTAAATAAATTACCTAAATGAAATAAAATTTAATAAATAAAATAAAATTATCTGAATTACAACCCCCCCCCACTAAATTACAGAAAATAAAAAACAAATTACAAGATCTTTAAACTAATAACACCTAATCTAATAGCCCTATCAAAATAAAAAAGCCCCCCCCCCCAAAATAAAAATCCCTAGCCTAAACTAAACTATCAATAGCCCTTAAAAGGGCCTTTTGCGGGGCATTGCTCCCAAGAAATCAGCTCTTTTACCTGTAAAAAAATACAAACAGCCCCCACCAGTAAAACCCACCACCCACACAACCAACCCCCCAAATAAAACCCTAACTAAAAAAAAACCTAAGCTCCCCATTGACCTGAAAAGGGCATTTGGATGGGCATTGCCCTTAAAAGGGCATTTAGCTCTATTGTTGCTTAAAGCCCTAACCTAAAAATAAAACCCACCCAATACACCCTTAAAAAATCCTAACACTAATCCCCGAAGATTCACTTACCGGGAGAAGTCTTCATCCAAGTGGCAAGATGTCCTCAACGAAGCCGGCAGAAGTGGTCCTCCAGACGGGCAGAAGTCTTCATCCAGACGGCATCTTCTATCTTCATCCTTCCAACGCGGAGCAGGTCCATCTTCAAGACATCCAGCGCGGAGTATCCTCTTCAATTGACGTCTTCTTCTGGAATTAAGGTACCTTTAAGTGACGTCATCCAAGATGGTGTCCCTTAGATTCAGATTGGCTGATAGAATGCTATCAGCCAATCAGAATTAAGGTTGAAAAAATCCTATTAGCTGATGCAATCAACCAATAGGATTGAAGTTCAATCCTATTGACTGATCCAATCAGCCAATAGGATTGAGCTTGCATTCTATTGGCTGATTGATCCTCTTCATCCGGAGTCTTCTTACTGAATTAATGTTCCTTTAAATGACGTCATCCAAGATGGCGTCCCTTAGATTTCAATTGACTGATAGAATTCTATCAGCCAATCGGAATTAAGGTAGAAAAAATCCTATTGGCTGATGCAATAAGCCAATAGGATTGAAGTTCAAGTCTATTGGCTGATCCAATCAGCCAATAAGATTGAGCTTGCATTCTATTGGCTGTTCCAATCAGCCATCAGGGCTATTGATAGTTTAGTTTAGGCTAGGGTTTTTTTTTATTTTGGGGGGGCTTTTTTAATTTTGATAGGGCTCTTAGATTAGGTACTGACTATTCGTTCCCCAAGTGGTGGGAAGAACAAACAAACCTTGACGTGGCAGTCCAATGTGGATATCTCTGAATATAGTCATAAGAGTACGTGGATATATCAACACATACCCCCCTCTTCACGGCTGATTGATCCCGATGTGCGGTACCTGTGTTTGTAGAAGCTGTTGGGTGGACATCTCCCTGTGCTGTCGCCGATCTGTGTATTTAGCCCGGAGCTTCCACGCTCAACCAAGCCACTTCGTCAGGAGCCACACACTGACCCACCCAGCTCACAGGTGTGACGTTACCAAAGGATGCCGACTTGTGGGGGGTAAGGAGTCCCCGATTCTTTAATTCAGGCTGGAACTTTTGAGTATAAAACTGCAGACTCCAAAAACTGGCTTAATTCAGTGCATACAAAGAAATGCAGGAGTCGCAGAGGTAAAGTCAATTTCATCAGCATTTATTTCCGATAAAAACCGGCATACAAAAGAACAGCCCTTCAGTGGTATACAAGATTAGGTGTAATTAGTTGGGGTTTTTTTTTTGGTAGCTGCCTAATTTTAATTTGTTATTTTAGTGAAGAAATTATACCAAGATGAGATTCTTTTTATATTTTCTAAGTTTTTCTTTCTTTTTTTTTTTTCTTTTTTTATAACATAGTTTTTATTTGGACATATGCAATACAGTCATAATGGGAAACATTATATATCAACATTATGTGAACAATAACAACATCAGATATAACTTTTATAATGATTATATAGTCCAAATATGGTTTTGATTATATGATGTGGGAGTATAAACCTCACAAGTCCCATCAAATCCTAATGTCCTTTAGCGCAGACAGGAAGACAACCATTGTGTTCAACCAAAACATGTAATAATGACATAATAACAATTGGAGATTAACATGTGATTAATATACTTGGAGTGATATTTTGGCCAAAGAGAATATATTAGTGTATGAAATCAAATTAATAAATGGTTCATATTTAAAGATCTTCACGTGTATGACATCTCTGGATAAGAATAAAAGGAAAAGAAGAAGAAGAAGGAGAAAGGAAAAGAAGAAGAGAGAAAGATAGATGAAGAGAGAGAGAGAGAAGAGAGAAAAAAAAAGAAAGAAAAAAAAGTGGAAGGGAGGGGAGAAAGGGGATAGGGAAACACCAAGGGAGGGGGAGGAGGGGGTACATAGTTGGATGAAATATAAGTACAGTAGTAAAGTCGCCGAGTGTTTTATCTTTATCACTCTGGACCACTCTAATTTAGTATTCTACTCAACTGAAGAATTAATCCCCATATCTAAAAAGAACTATCTAAAGCTATACAGGGCTATAATCCCAAACGGAGATATGTAAGTCTTCAGAGCCATGTATGTGGGAGGCATATGCTTCCATGGATTTGAGATACTTTAAGGTGTCCATGATTTGCTCCCAAAGTGGGGAGGCCGGTCACAGCCACATTCTGGCAATGGATAACTTTATTGCCAGAAACAAATAGACACAAAACAATCTCTGCGAGAGAGGTAGCTTGGAAGGGAGAATGTGGAACAGAAAAGTCATAACTAATTAAAAAGTTATGAAAAAGAATGACAAGGCAGCACTCAGATATCTTCATAACAAATGGTTTATTATTGCTTTTCCCAACATGTCAAAAGACATGAAAAAAAACCTAAACAATTGTGTGATTAAGAAGGAGATACATATATAACCAGGCCTGGTGAACAGAACAATTCCTTACATCAAAAAGTTATAATAACCAATTACAGAGAAGCACAATTATTTAACAAAACCACTTCCATATATAACATTTTGTTAAGGATATAAAAGGCAACAAACCGACATTAGACACAAAGTTGCAAATGTCCAGAACCAACAGAGCACTTAGTGTGAATCACACGCTCTTTATAGCAAAAGGAATGATGCCAAAATAAAGTTCCAGCGTTACTGAATTTGAGCCAAACAGCATAACAAGAAAAGAGCAGCCTCACCACCATACGCGGTAGAAGTTCCTAATACACCTGTGTCGTTTCCTCTGTATGCAAGCTTCACAGAAAGCATGACAATTTCTCCGAAAATCAACTGTGTATGATCCTCTTTTCCATTCAGAGATAGTCACCTCCTTATTGATTTAAGACACAGAACTCCCAAACAAGGCTGCTGACTTCAATGCTGGTAACTGCAAATGCTCCTCAGTAATGCGGTAGTTCAAGACCGCTGGCAGGTAAGCCTGACCCTCAGACCATCAATATAATACACACACACACACACAGCCTGACCCTCTGTTGGTTCTGGACATTTGCAACTTTATGTCTAATGTCGGTTTGTTGCCTTTTATATCCTTAACAAAATGTTATATATGGAAGCGGTTTTGTTAAATAATTGTTCTTCTCTGTAATTGGTTATTATAACTTTTTGATGTAAGGAATTGTTCTGTTCACCAGGCCTGGTTATATATGTATCTCCTTCTTAATCACACAATTGTTTAGGGTTTTTTTCATGTATTTTGACATGTTGGGAAAAGCAATAATAAACCATTTGTTATGAATATATCTGAGTGCTGCCTTGTCATTCTTTTTCATAACTTTTTAATTAGTTATGACTTCTCTTTTTTAAGTTTAAGGTTAAATTGGTTATGACTGCAAGCACCTGTCTCTTTAAGAATTTGCAACAATAGTAGAGTGCACAACAACTCTTGTATATATAAAGAATGTGGAACAGACCCGCGCTAGGTGTTGCTGTAATCGAGATACCCTTGGAATTGCAATAATGAACTGCCTTTTGCCATAGTGGTGTAACAACCGGGCAAAACCACCAAATGTGGGCCGGGGTGCCCAAAGCTTCACATCCCCTCCAACACTTGGGGGAATTGGTATGCAATATTTTGAAAAGACGAACCGGTATCAAGTGCCACTGTAAAAGTATTTTGAGGAATAGTTCATAAAGGGTGACACAATGTGCCGCCCGTCTGGTTAGCCGAGTTGCCTGATGCCAGGCTAATGGATCATGAGTTGTAGCCAAAGAAGATTCCCATTGTTTTATAGGTGCAGATTTATAGAAAATTGAAGGACGCAGGATATCCTGATATGAGGACGAAAGCAGCTTTTTAAATGAGATCTTTAGATCCCATTTTGTCTCCCACTTAGTTTTAGTTTGAAGGGGATCTTCATCAAAGCCCCACGCTTTAAGGAAACTCCTAAGTCTCCAGAACTCAAAATGTAAGAGTAAAGGCGGGTTATATTTCTGAAGAAAAGCTTGGTATGAGAGTAGTTGAGACCCTTCATATAGGTCAGCTACCTTAGTAATATCCAAAGCTGACCACAGAGACGGATGGGCATCTGGCAATGCTAATAGAAGCCCCCTTATTCCATGAGATGGTGATGGGTGGGGTGCCACTGTGGGTAGGTTATGGATTTTGTCCCAGAATTTTAGATTAGAAGCTATGATGGAATTGGCTAGAGTATCCTGCGGCCTAGCGTGTTTAGGTATCCAAACCATGTTCTTGAGCAAAACTCCCGGCGGGAGCACAGCTTGCTCTAATTCCGCCCATCTGCTATCAACTGGCATACCCCATTGTGCACGTGGGACAAATGAGCCGCTTCATGGTAGTAGAGAATGTTAGGGGCAGCTGCCCCTCCAGCAGACACAGGCTGCTGCAAGATGCTCGTTGAAACTCTAGGAACCTTATTTCGCCAGATAAATTTATTACACAGTTGTTGGAAAGGTGTAATTAGTTTTTAAGATCTGTAATTTGTTTTTTATTTTCTGTAATTTAGTGGGTTTTTTGTGATTTAGCTAATTTAATTTAATTTATTTAATTGTATTTAATTTAGGTAATTTATTTAATTGTAGTGTAGTGTTAGGTGTCATTGTAACTTAGGTAAGGTTTTATTTTACAGGTCAATTTGTATTTATTTTAGGTAGTTATTAAATAGTTAATAACTATTTCGTAACTATTCTATCTAGTTAAAATAAATACAAACTTGCCTGTAAAATAAAAATAAACCCTAAGCTAGCTACAATGTAACTATTAGTTATATTTTAGCTAGCTTAGGGTTTATTTTACAGGTAAGTATTTAGTTTTACATAGGAATAATTTAGTTAATTTTATTTAGAATTATTTAAATTATATTTAAGTTAGGGGGTGTTAGGGTTAGGGTTAGACTTAGGTTTAAAGGGTTAATAAATTTAGAATAGTGGTGGCGACGTTGTGGACGGCAAATTAGGGGTTAATAAATGTAGGTAGGTGGCGGCGATGTTGGGGGCAGCAGATTAGGGGTTAATAGTTATAATGTAGGTGGCGGCGATGTCCGGAGTGGCAGATTAGGGGTTAATAAGTATAATGTAGGTGGTGGCAATGTTAGGGGCGGCAGATTATTGGTTAATAATATTTAACTAGTGTTTGTGAGGCGGAAGTGCAGCGGTTCAGGGGTTAATATGTTTATTATAGTGGTGGCGATGTCGGGAGCGGCAGATTAGAGGTTAATAATTTTATTTTAGTGTTTGCGATGCGGGAGGGCCTTGGTTTAGGGGTTAATATGTAGTTTATGGGTGTTAGTGTACTTTTTAGCACTTTAGTTATGAGTTTTATGCTACAGTTTTGTACCATAAAACTCTTAACTACTGACTTTAAAATGCGTTAGGAATCTTGACGGGATAGGGTGTACCGCTCACTTTTTGGCCTCCCAGGACAAACTCATAATACCAGCGCTATGCAAGTCCCATTGAAAAAAGGCTTTACGAAATTTACATAAGTTGATTTGCGTTAAGGCCAAAAAAGTGTGCGGTGCCCTTAAACCTTCAAGACTCGTAATACCAGCGGGCGTAAAAAAGCAGCGTTAGGACCTGTAAATGCTGCTTTTTCATCTTACCGCAAAACTCATAATCTAGCCGATATACTTTTATTACTTTTTTTGTTTAGACTGGAGAATCGCACAAATACTAAATTTGAATATAGAAAACAATTAAATGGTGACCTATTTAAATAATGCACTTTTTAATTACTTAATGCATTTTCATTACTATCATAATGTACACATTTAATTACTCTACATCATCTCACATTCTGCTCTCTATTATACAATTATTAACTTTTTATATGTGACCTAATTAAATAATGCACTTTTACGGTTGTTAATGCATTTTCTTGCTACAATAATATTCATTCAAATTTAGGTCATGCACCAATGCATCATTTATTTTTTAAAGAAAATCTATATTAAGAAATGTCTAATTTATCATTATTTTTAAGTAATTTATTATGAATTAATCAGAATGCCATTAAATAATGTTATAAAATAATGTTATATAACTTTATAATTAAAGGGATACTGAACACAATTTTTTTCTTTTGTGATTCAGATAGAGCATGCACTTTTAAGCAACTTTCTAATGTACTCCTATTATCAATTTTTCTTTGTTCTTTTGCTATCTTTATTTGAAAAAGAAAGTCCAGAATCCTGGACAGCACTTGTTTATTGGTGGATGAATTTACCCACCAATCAGCAATAACAACCCAGGTTGACCACCAAAAATGGGACATCATCTAAACTTATATACTTGTTTTCAAATAAATATACCAAAAGAGTGAAGAACATTTGCTAATAGGAGTAAACTAGAAATTTGCTTAAAATTGCATGATCTGTCTGAATCACAAAAGAAAAAATTTGGGTTCAGTATCCCTTTCAGTTAATTTTTGCCTACGTTCAAAATGTTTATTATAAACAATAACTATATATACATCCACCAGCCACTTTATTAGGTACACCTTGCTATTACCGGCTTGGACCCCCTTTTGCCTTCAGAACTGCCTTTTAATTCTTCGGGGCATAGATTCAACAAGGTGTTGGAAACATTCATCTGAGATTTTGGTACATATTGACATGATAGCATCACACAGTAGCTGCAGATTTGTCGGCTGCACATCCATGATGCAAATCTCCCATTCCACCACATCCCAAAGGTGTTCTATTGGATTAAGATTTGGTGACTGTGGAGGCCATTGCTTTACAGTGAACTAATTGTCATGTTCAAGAAACCTGATTGAGATTATTTGAGCTTTGTGACATGGTGCATTATCTTGCTAACTAAAGTACAAAAAATAAAAAAGAACTAAGTTACAAAAAATAAAAGAATATTTACAAACATTAGAAAAATATTACAACAATTTTAAACTAATTACACCTACTCTAAGCCCCCTAATAAAATAACAAAGCCCCCCAAAATAAAAAAATGCCCTACCGTAGTCTAAATTAAAAAAGTTCAAAGCTCTTTTACCTTACCAGCCCTGAAAAGGGCCCTTTGTGGGGCATGCCCCAAAGAATTCAGCTCTTTTGCCTGTAAAAAAAAAAACATACAATACCCCTCCCAACATTACAACCCACCACCCACATACCCCTAATCTAACTCAAACCCCCCTAAATAAACCTAAATAAATAAACCTAACACTAAGCCCCTGAAGATCATCCTACCTTATCTTCACCATGCCAGGTTCATCGATCCGTCCTCGGAAGTCTTGATCCAAGCCTCAGAAGTGTCGATCCAAACCCAAGCGGGGGGGCTGAAGAGTGACGTCCATCCTCGGGCTGAAGTCTGGATCCAAGCGGCGGCTGAAGAAATCCATCATCGGGCTGAAGTCAGAAGTCCATCATCGGGATGAAGTCTTCTATCAAGCAGCATCTTCAATCTTCTTTCTTCCGGAGCGGAGCCATCTTCTTCCCAGCCGACGCGGATCCATCCTATTCTAACGACGCCTACTAGCCAAATGACGGCTCCTTTAAATGACGTCATCCAAGATGGCGTCCGTCGAATTCCGATTGGCTGATAGGATTCTATCAGCCAATCGGAATTAAGGTAGGAAAATTTGACGGACGCCATCTTGGATGATGTCATTTAAAGGAACCGTCATTCGGCTAGTAGGCATCGTTAGAAGAGGATGGATCCGCGTCGGCTGGGAGGAAGATGGCTCCGCTCCGCTCCGGAAGAAAGAAGATTGAAGATGCTGCTTGATAGAAGACTTCATCCCGATGATGGACTTCCGACTTCAGCCCGATGATAAATTTCTTCAGCCGCCGCTTGGATCCAGACTTCCGCCCGAGGATGGACGTCACTCTTCAGCCCCCCGCTTGGGCTAGGATCAACACTTCTGATGCTTGGATCAAGACTTCCGAGGACCGATCGGTGAACCTGGCATGGTGAAGATAAGGTAGGAAGATCTTCAGGGACTTAGTGTTAGGTTTATTTAAGGGGTGTTTGGGTTAGATTAGGGGTATGTGGGTGGTGGGTTGTAATGTTGGGGGGGGTATTGTATGTGTTTTTTTTTACAGGCAAAAGAGCTGAATTCTTTGGGGCATGCCCCGCAAAGGGCCCTGTTCAGGGCTGGTAAGGTAAAAGAGCTTTGAACTTTTTAAATTTAGAATAGGGTAGGGCATTTTTTTTATTTTTTGGGGGTCTTTGTTATTTTATTAGGGGGCTTAGAGTAGGTGTAATTAGTTTAAAATTGTTGTAATGTTTTTCTAATGTTTGTAGATATTTTTTTATTTTTTGTAACTTAGTTCTTTTTTTATTTTTTGTACTTTAGTTAGTTTATTTCATTGTATTTATTTGTAGATATTGTATTTAATTAATTTATTGATAGTGTAGTGTTAGGTTTAATTGTAGATAATTGTAGGTATTTTATTTAATTAATTTATTGATCGTGTAGTGTTAGGTTTAATTGTAACTTAGGTTAGGATTTATTTTACAGGTAATTTTGTAAATATTTTAACTATTTTAGCTATTAAATAGTTCTTAACTATTTAATAGCTATTGTACCTGGTTAAAATAAATACAAAGTTACCTGTAAAATAAATATAAATCCTAAAATAGCTATAATATAATTATAATTTATATTGTAGCTATATTAGGGTTTATTTTACAGGTAAGTATTTAGCTTTAAATAGGAATAATTTATTTAATAAGAGTTAATTCATTTCGTTAGATTTAAATTATATTTAATTTAGGGGGGTGTTAGTGTTAGGGTTAGACTTAGCTTTAGGAGTTAATCCATTTATTACAGTAGCGGCGAGATTCGGTCGGCAGATAAGGGGTTAATAATTGAAGTTAGGTGACGGCGATGTTAGGGAGGGCAGATTAGGGGTTAATACTATTTATTATAGGGTTATTGAGGCGGGAGTGAGGCAGATTAGGGGTTAATAACTTTATTATAGTAGCGGTGCGGTCCGCTCGGCAGATTAGGGGTTAATAAGTTTAGGCAGGTGGAGGCGACATTGAGGGGGGCAGATTAGGGGTTAATAAATTTAATATAGGGGTCAGCGGTGTTAGGCGCAGCAGATTAGGGGTACATAGCTATAATGTAGGTGGCAGCGGTGTACGGAGCGGCAGATTAGGGGTTAATAATAATATGCAGGTGTCAGCGATAGCGGGGGCGGCAGATTAGGGGTTAATAAGTGTAAGGTTAGGGGTGTTTATACTCGGGGTTCATGTTAGGGTTTTAGGTGCAGATTTAGGAGGTGTTTCCGCATAGCAAACAATGGGGCTGCGTTAAGAGCTGAACGCTGCTTTTTTGCAGGTGTTAGGTTTTTTTTCAGCTCAAACAGCCCCATTGTTTTCTATGGGGGAATCGTGCACGAGCACGTTTTTGAAGCTGGTCACGTCCGTAAGCACCGCTGGTATCGAGAGTTGAAGTTGCGGTAAATATGCTATACGCTCCTTTTTTGGAGCCAAACGCAGCCATTCTGTGAACTCTAAATACCAGCGGTATTTAAAAGGTGCGGCCAGAAAAAAGCATGCGTAGCTAACGCACCCCTTTGGCCGCAAAACTCTAAATCTAGGTGAGTGTTTTTAACGCTGGTATTTAGAGTTTAAAAAAAGCCTTCTAACGCAACTCCTAACGCGTATATTTAATACGTGGAATCACACCCGCATTAGACAGTCTCCCATAGAGAACAATGAGAAATCAAACAAACACGCTTTTTTCACATAACACTCGATCTCACGAGAAATACGCACTGCTCGGTCATATGACGTATACCACATAATGCATAACAAAAACACACTGCAAATGTCAGAACAACAATCACAAAACATAGCACACACGCATTACACATTCACAAGCGGGGAAAAATAAAAAAATAAACGAGGAATACGCATATACTTTACGATACGGAAATACGGAAAATAACAACAAGGAAAAATAAATGCACACTATACTATGGAGCCCTATTGCCCTCTGCAATCAGTTCAGATTAGGTCTAGCTGAGAACCTAAAGGATGAGTTAGCTCGTATAGATCTGCCACCCACTCTAGAAGCCTTAATGAGGGTCTCCACCCAGATTGACAGAAGACTTCGAGAAAGAAGATCCGAAAGATATCACTCTGAGTCTTCACCCAGGACCACCTCATCATCCTCCCGGACCACCACAACTATTTCAACACTTCAATCTATCCTGATGGAGATCGGAGTAGTAAGAGGACCAATAACCCCAGAAGAGAGGTTCTGGAGAAAGGCAAAGAACTTATGTATGTATTGTGCTGATCCCTTGCATACCGTCTATGATTGTCCTGTTCTACAAAAGAATAAGAAACATAAGTGTACTTCTATCCACTCAACTCATCTATTCCATGATAAAATAACTTACTGTAAACTATCTCTCTTATTACAGTGGGATCAGAAAAGGCTGCATACTGATGCCATCATCGACTCTGGTGCATTTGGGAATTTCATTGATTTAGAAATTGTAACCACTAATAAAATTCCACTTGTGTTGAAAAAGAATCCTCTGGTCATTAGAGTTATTGATGGTTCTACAATTTCCAACAGTCCTATCACACATCATACTGTACCATTGTTAGATGTGTCAAAGAATGGTCACACAGAATATATATCTTTTGATGTCTTACCCTCACCACACTTTTCAGTTGTCTTAGGCATTTCTTGGCTGCAGCAACATGAACCCGCTATTACCTGGTCTTCCTCTCAGGTATGTTTTAATTCAGCATACTGTCTTAGCACTTGTTTCCCTCAACAGTATGTCCTTCAATCTATTCCAGATCAATCAGTATTACCTGCAGAGTACAATGACTTCTCGGATGTTTTTAGCAAATCTGAAGCAGAGAGTCTACCCCCACACCATCCCTACGACTGTCCTATTCAACTGCAACCGGGAGCCACCATCCCATTCGGACATGTATATCCTCTAAACCAACCTGAATTGAAACACCTCAAGACCTACTTAGAAGAGAATTTGAAAAAAGGCTTCATCAGGGCATCAAAATCTCTTGCTGGAGCAGGAATGTTATTTGTAAAGAACAAAGATGACTCACTCCGACCCATAATAGATTACCGCAAGCTCAACAAACAGACAATAAAAAATCGTTATCCCCTGCCATTGATTCCGGAGTTGATAGAACGGCTATCTGACGCTACCATTTATACAAACTAGATTTGAGAGGGGCATATAACCTCATCCGTATTTTTGAGGGTGACGAGTGGCTCACTGCATTCTGGACGAGATATGGCCTATTCGAATATCTGGTAATGCCGTTCGGTTTATGCAACACCCCGGTCACTTTCCAATGACGTTTTCCGAGATTTGCTTGATATTTGTTTAGTGGTTTATATGGATGACATCCTTATATATTCCAAATCTCTAGAGGAGCATATCAGACATGTACGCAGGGTTTTCTCTAGACTGCGTGTACACAAACTTTATGCAAAATCAGAGAAGTGTCAGTTCCATTGTAACCATATCTCATTTCTAGGTTATGACACATCACCTAACGGAATAAGTATGCAACATAAGAAAGTTGAGACTGTGTTGGAGAGGCCAGAACCAACAACTGAAAAAGAACTTCAGAGGTTCCTTGGATTCTCAAATAATTATTGGAAGTTCATCAAGGATTTTTCCAAATTAGCCAAACCCCTCACTCAACTCACCAGTGCTTTTAAACCCTTTTCCTGGTCCAAAGAAGCCTCTTCTACCTTCAACTTTTTGAAGACCAGTTTCTCTACAGCTCCCATTTTACAGTTTCCTGATTTAAATGTACAATTCATTCTAGAAGTTGACACTTCCGACTTCGCCATTGGCGCTGTCCTCAGTAAAACTTCATGGCACACCAACAAGGATTATCACCGATAGAGGCACACAATTTACCTCTCGTTTCTGGACTAAGCTATGTTGTTTATTACAAATTGATCACCGTTACACCACCTCTTTCCACCACCAGACCAATGGTCAAACTGAATGGATAAATCAGTGGCTAGAAGAATAACTTTGTTGTTATTGCCGCCAACAACAAGACCATTGGTTGGATTTTTTACCCATGGCAGAATATCCCTACAACAGCTTAGCAAAGTCTTCCACCAAAGTGTCACCATTTTATGCAACTTATGGCTATCACCCCTCTTTTCACTTGAATTCGGGTGTGACTTCAGATTCTCCCCAGCTAGAAGAGTACAGCAGAATTCTAATGGATAATTTCTCAAGAATTAGACAAAATATCCAAAAAGCACAAGAAAGCCAAAAATGATATTATGACCTAAGAAGGAGAACTCCTCCAAAATATTCTGTTGGGGACAAAGTCTGGCTTTCTACAAAGAATTTACGTCTTCAAGTACCTTCCAAGAAACTCGCACACCGATTTATTGGACCTTTTTCTGTGATACGTGTGATTAACGACAATGCTATCACTCTGGATCTACCTCCCACATTAAAGGTACATCCGACATTCCATGTCTTCTTGGTCAAACCCTATTTGCTTACTAGAATAACGGACCCTGTCTTGCCACCTACGATGCCAAAGAATTTACGTCTTCAAGTACCTTCCAAGAAACTCGCACACTGATTTATTGGACCTTTTTCTGTGATACCTGTGATTAACGACAATGCTATCACTCTGGATCTACCTCCCACATTAAATGTACATCTGACATTCCATGTCTCCTTGGTCAAACCCTATTTGCTTACTAGAATAACGGACCCTGTCTTGCCACCTACGATGCCATATGGAGATACGGAGACTTACGAGGTTCATTCTCTACTTGATTCCAGATACCGTGGATCTGTGTTGGAATATCTAGTTCACTGGAAAAATTATCCTCCTGAGGACGATTCTTGGAAACCAGCCTCTAATATAGATGCTCCTAGACTTGTTTCACTTTTTCATTGGCGGAACCCTGATCGACCTAGACCTCGAGCTGTGGGACAGCTCACTTAAATTTCCAGCTATGACTCATTCTGCCCTGCCCACCAACTTGTTAAATCACCTGAGTTCATAACCCTCTCTGCTTAGTATTTTGTTTAGCTGTTAGATAGCAGCTGCACACATTGAGCTCTTCAATTAATCAGATTTACAAACTAACCGTGCCTCCTGTGATATGACAAAATCATCTGCAGTATTATTTTGAAGCCACACGCAACATAGTTTCAGATTGCCTGTTCTCTTTTCACTGAACCGCTACATTGCGGCTAACCCTGATCTCCTGTGCGTGTACTGCTAAAGGCGGTCCGTTCTACAATCACCTTATAACCAGTTTTCCACCAACCTCTCACCTCTTCTCATCACATTGCATATGCGATAAGGATCCGGACACTGTATACGCAGCCCTGCAAACTTACTAACGGCTGTGGAGGAGCTGAACACGATGCCAGAGGAAAACTCCTCCCCTTTCTTCTGTTTACACTACGGGCAGCCTGTCAGCAAGTATCACGCTGTGAATGAGGACATCACAAGAGCGAGCCATGTTATTTCTGCCTCCTCAAGCTTATCACTCAGAGTAATCTCTTCACTTAGCTTCTCATTCCAGATAGTGTTGTTATATCCTCCCTCCAAATGGGAACACTTACTGTGCCGTTGTCTGGAGGTGAAATACCAACTATACTCTTCCTTGGATATTCGATACACACTGCACCGACTCATACTGCAACAAATTGTAGTATTGCGATCCTTCTAATATAACTGAATTTTCACATAGTCTGTTTCAGTTAACTAAATACTGGCCAATTACCATTAACCTCTTAAGGCTAGTATACTGACTAATTTCATCTCCTTACTTTCCTCTGATAGCTCTCAGATACCATAGGGCTATCATAACTGTAGGTGATACATTCCATATACTTATTTAAATTCAACAACTTGTCTTATATCTACAGTTGAGTTCCAATACCCTACATATACTGTTACAGTACACCTATGCCAAAGGTTTTTTTGGTAGGCATATATATCGACAATTCATAAGGTTGTTGAAATAGTGACATGTGATACTGATATCGGTTAATTATGAAAACAGTGATATGGCCAACAATGAAGGATATTGAAAGATATTCCAATGTTGTATGAATATAATATACAGTTGCAAGAAAAAGTATGTGAACCCTTTGGAATTATATGGATTTTTGCACAAATTGGTCATGAAATGTGATCTGATCATCATCTAAGTCACAACAATAGACAATCACAGTCTGCTTAAACTAATAACAGACAAAGAATGAAATGTTGCCATGTTTTTATTGAACACACCATGTAAACATTCACAGTGCAGGTGGAAAAAGTATGTGAACCCTTGGATTTAATATCTGGTTGAACCTTCTTTGGCAGCAATAACTTCAACCAAATGTTTCCTGTAGTTGTAGATCAGACGTGCACAACGGTCAGGAGTAATTCTTGACCATTCCTCTTTACAGAACTGTTTCAGTTCAGCAATATTCTTGGGATGTTTGGTGTGAATCGCTTTCTTGAGGTCATGCCACAGCATCTCAATCGTGTTGAGGTCAGGACTCTGACTGGGCCACTTCAGAAGGTGTATTTTGTTCTGTTTAAGCCATTCTGTTGTTGATTTACTTCTATGCTTTGGGTCATTGTCCTGTTGCAACACCCATCTTCTGTTGAGCTTCACCTGGTAGACAGATGGCCTTAAGTTCTCCTGCAAAATGGCTTGATAAACTTGGGAATTCATTTTTCCTTTGATGATAGCAATCCGTCCAGGCCCTGACGCAGCAAAGCAGCCCCAAACCATGATGCCCCCACCACCATACTTCACAGTTGGGATGAGGTTTTGATGTTGGTGTGCTGTGCCTTTTTTTGGCCACACAGTGTTGTGTGTTTCTTCCAAACAACTCAACTTTGGTTTCATCTGTCCACAGAATATTTTGCCAGTACTTCTGTGGAACATCCAGGTGCTCTTGTGCAAACTGTAAACGTGCAGCAATGTTTTGTTTGGACAGCAGTGGCTTCCTCTGTGGTATCCTCCCATGAAATCCATTCTTATTTAGTGTTTTACGTATTGTAGATTCGCTAACAGGGATGTTAGCATTTGCCAGTGACTTTTTTAAGTCTTTAGCTGACACTCTAGGATTCTTCTTCACATCATTGAGCAGTCTGCGCTGTGCTCTTGCAGTCATCTTTACAGGATGGCCACTTCTATGGAGAGTAGCAGCAGTGCTGAACTTTCTCCATTTATAGACAATTTGTCTTACCGTGGACTGATGAACAGCAAGGCTTTTGGAGATACTTTTATAACCCTTTCCAGCTTTATGCAAGTCAACAATTCTTAATCGTAGGTCTTCTGAGAGCTCTTTTGTGCGAGGCATCATTCACATCAGGCAATGCTTCTTGTGAAACGCAAACCCAGAACTGGTGTGTGTTTTTTATAGGGCAGGGCAGCTGTAACCAACACCTCCAATCTCATCTCATTGATTGGACTCCAGTTGGCTGACATCTCACTCCAATTAGCTCTTAGAGATGTCATTAGTCTAGGGGTTCACATACTTTTTCCACCTGCACTGTGAATGTTTACATGGTGTGTTCAATAAAAACATGGCAACATTTCATTCTTTGTGTGTTATTAGTTTAAGCAGACTGTGATTGTCTATTGTTGTGACTTAGATGATGATCAGATCACATTTTATGACCAATTTGTGCAGAAATCCATATAATTCCAAAGGGTTCACATACTTTTTCTTGCAAATGTATATATATATATATATATATATATATTTGTTCATTTGTATATTGCGAAATATATATCTCTATACATATTTTTCAATACATAGAATATCAATATTATTATACTAGTATGTTTATAGAAAATCAACATTATTGCATATTTGAGTTGTTCTTCATCAGTAAATAACTAAATCATTATACACTTTTCTAAATTATATTTTATTTATTTTAAATTTGAAAATTTAGAATTTATTATAATTTTACAGATTCTAAAGAATCATCAAGGGAAGTTATATTGAATATGGTCCCTGTAAAACCAGAATTAACGGCATTGGAGGAACATCAAAACAGGGATTTTTGAAGTGAGATCCCTGAATATTTGGATGACATGTTGGATGCACATGAGCAAAAGGTATTCTCTCTAATATCACCCACAGTGTACATGGACGGTAAATGATAGAAAGTTCAACATAGGCAACAATTATTTGGCTACCGGACTCACCCGCTCCTTAGTGCTGAACTCCACCAAGTGGAGTATGCTGTCTCCCCTCACTCACTGCCGTAGTCGTCCGGTCCTGGGGTGTGGGAACTTCAAGCCTGCCCTCATATACTCTGGGTAGATGGAAGCTGTCCCAATATCTACTACTCCGGTCCTGGCATAAGGCTGCAGTACCCAAACAAACCCTCCTCAGACGTCCTCGAGAGTGAGGGGGGCGTGATCCTTGCGCACGTCCTCTGTAGACAGGAAGTAAGTAAGCTTGATTGTAGCTGCGGGTAGTTCCCGGTGCAGCAGTTGAACAGGGAGTTTGAGGATTGATCTCCTCTGGAGGTGCTACCACGCTTGTAGGTCAGTTAGAACAGAAGAGAAAAAAAGAGGTAGCGGAGCACCAATCCAATGAAGTAAAATAAAAATAATCTTTATTGAATTCAGGATAAAACAGAAAAACGACAGGGTGCCATTATCCAAAAGTAGTCAGCTCCTACAGCTGCTGACATGTTTCGGCTGTTGCCGTTATCAAAGCTGCTTGTCTGTGCAGGTATAATCCTGCCCTTTAAAAGAAATGAACACTGACTCATATTGGATAATGGTTAATTACACATTTGAAAATTAACCAATTCCTTACTTCGGGATATAATGACAATGATAGTGCCCTGTGACTAAGACAAATCTATTCAAAATATATATATATATACTACCTATGAGTGCATAAGTCTCTAAAAAAACATAATGGAAAAAGGGCCTAAGGTATTTAATTATGCAAATGTCTAAATATAAAATGAGCTCTTTGAGACTTCTATAATATACTGAAAATAGCCTTAGAGAGTGCAGGGAGACCCAATATTAAACATATAGGTGAATCAAGAAATGATACTAAGTATCAATAACTGGGAAGGTTCCCACATACTCCTGGGTTAAACGTGTCCCTACAGATAGTATGTGGAAGCACTATGTGTGCACAGAAACCAAAACAGAAATGTACAGCAAAAAGCCTTTTTTCATTTCTCGTTTTTGACTCTTGCTATTATTGGAGAGCAGAGAGTGGCAATGTTTTCAAACTACTTAATGATAATGCAAAATTAACTACAATTTAAAGCTGGAAAGAATTTATTAAATTTTTATTTAAATTTTTTTTTAGAGATTTTCGAATAAAGGGTTAATTTGAAAAGGGAAAGCTACAGTACAGTATCCCTCTGTGGAGAGCACAAATTATGTGCTTTATTAAATAGTAATTATAATTGTAAATGGGAGAATGGGAGAATGGGAGAATAGAAGGGGAGGGGGGTGGCAGGAGGGGTATATTTCAGGTCCAATTTACTCCCAATGATTGATTAAATCATACATGGAGTTAAGGCCTGAGGGGTGTCTAGTTTGCAATTTAAATATCCAAAAGATCTCACGTTTGGACAAGGTTTTGTCCCTGTCCACCCCTCTAGGTGATTTGGTAATTTGTTCAATACAGGTCCAACGAAAAGTGTCAGAACTTTTACCATGTAAATTGGTAAAATGTTGGATCAAGGGGGTAGTGGCTGTGCCTGTCCTGATATTAGAGAGATGCTCTCTAATTCTTGACCTGACCTCTCTGGTCGTGAGGCCTACGTATTGTTTTGCACATGCAGTGCAAGTGGCAAGGTAGATAGTGTAGGTGGACCTACAATTGAGACACCTGTTTTTCGTGAATACCTGTCCTGTTACCGTGGAGCAAAATGTGCTCCCTAGCTCCACCTTTTCACAAGCCACACAGTCTCTGAAATGACATTTATACATGCCCTTCTGGGTCAGCCAGGAAGACGGCTCTAGATCCCTGTTAGTGGAAATTCTAGTAGGCGCTACCATATTCCCTATGGTTTTACTACGCCGGTATGTGAAATGGCATGATTTCACGGATAGATTCGCTAAATCCTCATCCGCCTTCAGCATGTCAAAGTGTTTTTTGATAATTTCACAAACCTTCGACTATTGTTCTGAATGATCAGTAACAAAGAAAAGATCATCCTTTATGGCTCCCTTGTTATTACATTTGTTTTTGCCTTTAGGTTTCAAAAGATTTTTCCTGTCTAGAGTTTTTACCTCTTCAAATGCTGAGGCTATCAGATCTTTCTTATACCCCCTGCATAAGAGTCTTTGAGAGAGTTGAGCAGCTTCCTTCTCAAAGAGTGCAGGTTCTGAGCAGTTTTGTTTTAAACGAATGAATTGGCCCTTGATAATGCCTCTAAATACGGCTTTGGGGTGGCAACTGTTGGCATGTAACAGGGTGTTGCCTGAAATAGGCTTTCTGTATACCGTGGTGGACACCCTCTCCCCTGCAACACCTGAAAGAGTGACATCCAGGTAGTTAATGGTAGTCCGATTGGATTCTGAGGTGAAACTCAGTCCTAAATCATTGATGTTCAGAAGCTCCACAAAATCCAACAGTTCACTGTCAGTGCCCCTCCAAATAAACAGGAGGTCATCAATGAACCTCCTGTAAAAAACTATATTCGAGCAGAGGGGGTTCCCACCTCCAAATATGTGGTCCTGCTCCCACCAACCCATGAAAAGGTTGGCGTAGGAGGGGGCAAACTTGGCCCCCATTGCAGTCCCACAAATCTAGAGGTAGAACACCCCCTCAAACTCGAAATAGTTATGTGAAAGCAAGAACTCGGTCAATTGTGTCACATACTCGCAGTAATCTGGATCTTCACCAAAGTACTTCTTTAAATAGTACCTTACTGCTTGTAACCCTTTGTTGTGGGGTATAGATGAGTATAATGATTTCACGTCTACCGTGAGCCAAGTATATTCCTCCTTCCACTCTAAGTCTTCCAGCAATTTTAGGACATGCATAGTGTCCCTTAGGTAGCTCCAAAGTTCTAATACCATCGGTTGTAGAATTTTATCTAACCACTCTGAGGTATGTTCAAGGAGCGAACCTATGCCGCTGACAATTGGTCGGCCAGTCACATTGTCCAAGGACTTGTGAACCTTGGGCAATAGATTGAAGACTGGAATGATGGGGTTAGTTACTAGTAGATAATCAGCAGTATCCTCATCTATGAAACCTCCCTCAACACCATCATCCACAAGACTCCTGAGCTTTTTTTTGAAAAGCACCGTCGGGTCTGAGTTTAAAGCCCTAAAATCACTGGGGATGTGGAGTTGTCTGTGGGCTTCACAAATGAAGTCCTCCTTGTTCATCAGTACCACAGACCCACCTTTGTCCGCGGCACTGATCACCAAGGTTGAATTATTGCTCAATGCAGCTAGAGCTTCTCTTTCCCCCACAGAGAGATTCTGTTTCCTCTTTGTATTATCATTAACATAATACAAGTTGTTTAAATCAGCCTCAATTCTGCTCTGGAATCTTTCAATGATGGTACCCCTACTTTGAATCGGGTAAAATTTAGAAGGGCCCTTAAACCTAGGGAATTTATGTTGTGTAGAGGTTGTTGTGTCAGGAGTAGTATTGTCCAATGCCTGTAATGTGGATAGACCACAGAGATCCTGGAATTCCAGGTCATCGGTCACAATTTGATTTCTCTGAATTTCAAACTCGCATTGGACATTACTCGCAGTACTAGAAGTGTTTAGAGTGTTGGAAAAATGTTTCTTGAGTGTAATTTTTCGTACCAATTTGTTAACATCAATCAAGGTATTGAAAAGATTGAAATTATTTGTTGGTACAAAGTTTAAGCCCAAACTCAAAACCCTTTGTTCAATGGGATTTAGTTTGTATGAGGAGAGATTAATTACCGATACCTCGTCTGCCTTTGGGTTTTCCTCAATGTATAGCCCCCTTTGTTTGTTCCTCTGGCTCCTTTTCCCCCCCTGTCGCCTTGCGGGGGGGGGGGGGGAACCTGGTGTAATTCAGCACTTTCTGCCCCATTAGGGGTATCATGAGATTGTGGAATATCAGCGGGTTGAGGAATATATCTAGAGGGAGTTATAGGATTTTTCAATATGGGGGGAGGTAATGTGTTAGGTTTATCCCTTGGTCCCACAGCCTGATGTGGTTGTGTCCCAGGGATGGATTGATTTTGTGTTTGGATAGCTGAGTGTGCAGATCCTGGGTGTGAAAAATTGGGGTAGAAAGATATGTCCTCTTCTCCTGATGTAGAACCCTCTCCCCCTGAATCTGCCTCACTATCTGAGAAACAAATTCTCTGTTGCCTACCTCTTCCCCTCCCTCTGCGTCTGCCTCTATAACCCCTCCCTCTACTGGCAGAACCTCAATTTTGGTTGTACTCCCTGTATTTTTGTGTCCTCTCCCTCTTGTTCCAAATATATACAGTTTTATTATTGAAATCAGTTTGATCCTTGACATACTTAGAATGTTTAATTTCTAGTAAAAGGGCCTTAGCTTCAGCAACTGCCTCTTGAAGCAAATTATCAAATCTAGCAAAGTCCATATTGTCACAGTGCTTATTTAATTCATCCTGCACTTGACTGATCTTAATAGTAATGTCCTGGACTTGCTTGTTCTTATAAATAATCAGGAGGCGCATTAGGTTCCAGGAGCATTCAGAGAGAGTCTCATTCCATTCAATAATGAATGCCCTGTCCTCAGTATAAAAAGTAGGATATTTATTGATGCGTAGGCCCCTGGGTATAAGTTTGAGCTTTAAATAGTTTTCCAAAGTCCAAATATCCCATTTGTACTTATTTTCTTTATTCATTAAAAATTCCATCTCATCAAACAGAGTGGGTAAATTTTGCTGTGTCCTGTCAAGTGTAAAAAAGTTCTCTGCCAGCACCATATTCTCATCCCTTTCACTCTCATTACGTAAAGAATAAAAGTTCATGATAGTCCCAGGTGTCACTGTATTGTTCACTGTATTGTTCACCCGGTCATTCATTGTCCTTGTATTAAGTCCAGTAATACTGCTGCAAGTGATAAACCAGACCAAAGCACAGAGGGGAAGAGAGAAAAGGGCGGGCCTGACCCCCAAAGCCCTAAGAAATGTATGAGCAAAAGGTATTCTCTCTAATATCACCCACAGTGTACATGGACAGTAAATGATAGAAAGTTCAACATAGGCAACAATTATTTGGCTACCGGACTCACCCGCTCCTTAGTGCTGAACTCCACCAAGTGGAGTATGCTGTCTCCCCTCACTCACTGCCGTAGTCGTACGGTCCTGGGGTGTGGGAACTTCAAGCCTGCCCTCATATACTCTGGGTAGATGGAAGCTGCAAGTCCCAATATCTACTACTCCGGTCCTGGCATAAGGCTGCAGTACCCAAACAAACCCTCCTCAGACGTCCTCGAGAGTGAGGGGGGCGTGATCCTTGCGCACGTCCTCTGTAGACAGGAAGTAAGTAAGCTTGATTTTAGCTGCGGGTAGTTCCCGGTGCAGCAGTTGAACAGGGAGTTTGAGGATTGATCTCCTCTGGAGGTGCTACCACACTTGTAGGTCAGTTAGAACAGAAGAGAAAAAAAGGGGTAGCGGAGCACCAATCCAATGAAGTAAAATAAAAATAATATTTATTGAATTCAGGATAAAACAGAAAAACGACAGGGTGCCATTATCCAAAAGGAGTCAGCTCCTACAGCTGCTGACATGTTTCGGCTGTTGCCGTTATCAAAGCTGCTTGTCTGTGCAGGTATAATCCTGCCCTTTAAAAGAAATGAACACTGACTCCTATTGGATAATGGTTAATTACACATTTGAAAATTAACCAATTCCTTACTTCGGGATATAATGACAATGATAGTGCCCTGTGACTAAGACAAATCTATTCAAAATATATATATACTACCTATGAGTGCATAAGTCCCAAATTAACATAATGGAAAAGGGCCTAAGGTATTTAATTATGCAAATGTCTAAATATAAAATGAGCTCTTTGAGACTTCTATAATATACTGAAAATAGCCTTAGAGAGTGCAGGGAGACCCAATATTAAACATATAGGTGAATCCAGAAATGATAGTAAGTATCAATAACTGGGAAGGTTCCCACATACTCCTGGGTTAAACGTGTCTCTACAGATAGTATGTGCAGAGCAATAACCAATTGAAATCCATGAACCTGTTCATATTGAATCTCAAGTTCAGGAATCTATAGTTAACAAAACTGCACAACAAGAACAGGTTCACCCAGTGGTACCTGGTAATACAGAAATAGATAGACAGCTTGATGATGTGTGTCTCAATGAAATGATCTCACTTGCTAGACAATATAGGGTGTATCATAGAGAGTTACAAAATGTAATAATTACACACATGGACCGAAGTTCCTCATTAGCTGAAAGACAATTACAATTAGACAGAGAGAGGTTTAAGTGGCAGAGGCGAATGGATGAAGAACACAATGAACAGATCAATCGTTCTTTACAACTCGCAGAACACACAGTCAATGCTCTTCTGTCCATTATTAGGGACCTTCAGACCCCAAGAGGTCCGGACATAATTGATAGCCTTTTTATAATTTTCTAATTCAATTATTTATACCTTTTTTTATGAATATAATTCACACTGTTTTTGTTATATTGCACTTTTTTGTTCAGTTTCTATTGTCTTTAAATATCATTGGTTTTTTTTTACTTCCATTAATATATATTAAAATTTTAGAAATTTTTATTAACAGCATTGTAATAAAAAAAAATTATTACGTTTTAAAAAATCAAGGAATGTAAGTATTTTTTTAAATTAAACTTCTTTTTTATTATGTGTAAACCAAAAAAAAAATTTAAAAAAACATTCCACAAATTTTTGTATAAATATATATATTTTTTTTTTAAGGTTCATAAAGTCAAACGTTTTATCAACATATAAAATATTATTTAAAACATTACTTGAATAAAATGCTTTTAAATGGCATATTTTTGGTACAGAAAATCAACTTGTTCCATCAACATTCCCATTGTGGCCCTTATTTTTGCCATTTTAATTTTGAAATTATCCTCCAGAAAAGTTTGGGTGCTTTCATCTTTTTTTTCAGAAACACATTCCATACCTAGAAATAAATTTGAATAATAATTTAAATTCAATTTAAATATTAATCAAATTACAAAATAGAAACAATATATAACTTTATAGAGATATCTATGTATACCTTCTTTTTTTCAGGTATGTTATCCATATAATTTTCAGTTTGCACATTTTTATCCTCTAATATGTAAAGATAGTTTGAACCAGAGGCTATAGGAAAATTAAAAAATTATGTTAAATTTATCAATAATAGCTTGGAAATAATTTTGACTTTTGACAATGGTAAATAAATAATATACCTTTGTCTATCATATATTTTATAGGATGAACCATATTTTGTTCCGTCAAATTACTTTTTGGTGATCCCATGCCATCCAATTCCATTTTAACTTGGACACCTTTGTCCCATAATTCACCTTTTACAAAATTTGAAAAATGTGAAAAGTAATATTACATTATTGGAGGAATTTTGATTATCTTAAAAAAAACGTTAAAAATAATAAATATCTAATACCTTGGGATAAAAATTCTATTATTGGATTTTCATCTCTTCTATAATTAATATCATCTTCGTTTGGACATGTGCAATTTACATCAAGATCAAAGTAATAAGGTTTTCCAATTTTAAAGCGAAGGATTATCCTCATAAGAACATCCAGGAATATCTAAATGTGCATGATTTGAAAATAGAACAGATTAACTTTTTTTTATTTATTATTATTTTTATTCAATTATTGATTTATTACTTCTTTGATTTTCAATTTGTAATCCTTGGTTGACATTTTTTGTACTAGTAACGTACCTTTGTGAGTGTTGACAAACAATGTTTTCACTCCTCTTCTGGTTTTTGGAGATATAGGTATATCCATAAGTGTCAAAGGAAGGGGTGGTGAAGATAGCCTACTATTTGGAGTTTCAATCCTTATTTCTCTTAAATAACGTGGAATTTTTTTGGACTTTGATTTTGTTCTTTTCATATCTATTTGTAAAAAATAATTTTATTTTTATTATTTTATAGAATAATACATGTTATTTTTCATTAAATTTATAGAAGTTAAAGGGATACTAAACACAAATATTTTATTGAAAAGTGAAAGGAAAGAAGAGGGCGTCAGGACGACTCCTAGTGCAGATCAGTCAGTAAAATGAGCACCAATTGTGGTTACCAATTAAATGGATACTCACATAACATGAAGCACACTATAGTGCTAATGCAGCAGGCTGAGTATATTATAGTGGCCCAGCACACATAAACACCAAGGCTGTGATCTTGTTCCAAAAGCTGGTGGACCATGAATGAAGGACAGGAGACCTTATAATCCAAAAAGTTAAAAACAATTCATAGATAAAATATAAAATGATATATAATCAGTAAAACACGCTACGCGTTTCTCAGCGCTAACCACACTGTTTCCTCAGGCAGGTAGTACTGATATCTAACTAAAGTCTCCTATTTATGTAGCCACTAACCTATGTTGTAGCAGGCTATGCCCTAGTTCAGCCCTAATCCACAGGTGTTACAATAATTAGTTGTATTACACATTTTTTCTAAAAAAAACAATGGATCTAGAATATTTATACAAAATAAAAATGAGAAAATGAGGAGCAACAATTGGCAACATTTTCATCACAAAGAATTAAATATGCATTAAACAGGTTTCTACATAAACTTATAAAGAACATTAAATTATTAAACATTAATTTATTTGTTCGTATAAAATAAAATATACTTAAGAATATATAATCGTTACTACCTTGTGAATTATATCGCCTGTTTGTTGAAAATATTATACCAAGTTTCCTTTTTGCACCAGATCGCCACTGTAGGCTTTATCTAACAGCTGTTAGCCAAATGTTGTAGCGGCATTTGAATGCTGAAGTTTGTATAGTGAACACACCAATCGCAATATTAAATGCTAAAGTTGTATGTATCTCCAAAATTGTATTTGTCTGCTGTAGGCTTTATCTAATAGCTGTTAGCTAAATGTTACAGTGGCATTTCAATGTTGAAATTAATGCAGTGAACGAACCAGTCGCAATGTCAAATGCTAAAATTGCATATGTCTCCTAAGTTCGTGCAGTTGATCTACCAATCAAATTGTTCCTACTGGAGGTGTGTGTATCTGAGCCAATGGTTATGTATTTGTTAGCACATGCTGTTACAATACATATCCAATAAAAAATGCGCTTTTTCCATTTATATAATCGTGATAGCGAAACAACTATATTTAGTCTGTGGAAATGCAGATATCATTAATCAGAATGTTAAATGATAATAATGTTGCGTAGTGCTTTCAAAACATTAAGCTAAAAGGGGTGTGTCGGTCTTGGACAATGGTATTACTTGATGGAATAGCCACTCAAATATAACGCTAGAGAGAGGTGTGTCAGTATTAGCCAATGGTTGGATTTTCTTTGAGTTGTTTAATATGTGTTATTTTTCTATAGAGAACATTACAACCCCTGTATTCCTAGCAATAAACATAATGTTTTCCAAAAGGAAATATGAAGACAGTGTGAAAATGAGGTAGTTAAAAAATTGTGATAGGTAACTCTCCAACGGATATACGATCAATGATTGCTAGACTAATGATAGATGTCAAATTTGGATTGATATATCCAATACTGAGCTTAACATTAGCTCTCTAACAGAAGTGCAATCAATATATTTTGCACTTATAATCTACAGTGATATTCATTGGAGTCTAAGTGACTAAGCTGAGTGTAACAAATAACTGTAGTGTTTCGAATATTAGAAACAAATATGGGGTAAGAAGGAATATGTCATGTAATGGTGATGATAGGAAAGTGAAAAGAACATAAAGATATAGCTAATGGTGTTATGATGATATCATGATGCTAAATAGATGAGATACGTGATAGGTAGAATGTATTAAGGTATGTATACCTATAATGTGAATCTATGAAAAATAAAAAATGATATACTGCATGGGGGTATGAAAAAATAAATATGAGTGCATGAGTGGGGAAATAACAACATATATGCTAATATATATGTGTTGGAATAAATTTATATGCAATGTGACTAGAAAAAAGGTATGTATCTATAAGTGTTCTTTTGTTTTTGCCCGATTGTTGGTATGGGGTGTTTTGTCCTTCCCTCTGCCAGAGGGGTGCTAGGGGTATGCGATCTTCTAAAAAAGAAGCAGAATTGTGAGGTGTGGGTGGATTGTGAGTCTGTGTTATATCCCTACTATTACCAGAGTGTTCATCATGTGTCCTATTGTACCCAGAGTTAGCCCCCTGTGCTTGAGGGGAATTAGTTGTATGTTCTCTGGATTGATGTCCCCTCTGTGGGTGATGGCTATTTCTAAAATTGTCTTGGGTAAAGTGCATGAGTGGGGAAATAACAACATATATGCTAATATATATGTGATGGAATACATTTATATGCAATGTGACTAGAAGAAAGATATGTATCTATAAGTCCATAAGTGGAGAAATAAGGATAACAATGACATGAAAAAAATCATATGTAATAAAACTACTTTATATTAAAATGTGTCTCAAATGAATCAACATTACAGTGCTAACAGTAATTGATATTAAGTGTAATGATATAAATGTGAGTCCTAATGTCTAATAAGTGGTGGAATAAATTTAAATATAATGTGACTAGAAGAAAAATATGTATCTTTATATGGACTTTATATGGACTTCTCTTATGGACCCATAGGTATGTATCTATAAGTCCATAAGAGAAGAAATAAGAATAACACCGACATGAAAACAATCATATGTGATAAAACTACTTTATATTAAATGTGTCTCAAGTGAATTAACATTACAGTGCTAGCAGTGATTAATAATAAGTGTAATAATATGTAATTGGGTCTTAATATGTGTAATGACTGTAAAGGTATGTAATAACTATACAATAGAGTATGTGTAGTGGGGATATATTCATGTTACTTGTTAAAGTGGTGTATCAGTGTGTCATTATTTCAAAATATATATATATATGTATAATTCTCTTAAAAAGCAGCCGTGTCAATAACTTTGTTGAAACCATCTGGATACAGAGAGCCAAATTTGTATATCGAGAAGGTCTCCCTCTGGCGAAGCCTACACATTCTGTTTTGTGAGTGGATTAAAGGAATAGTTTCTAATGGGGTAATAGTCATATAACATTTATTTGTGCCATGTGTGGCAAGGTGATGTCTGGAGCTACTGTATTTGTCAGATCCCCTTAAAATACATCTAAGGTGTTCTGACCATCTCTGCCTGATTTTTCTACATGTGCGGCCTATGTATTGTAGGCCACACAAGCATGTTATGCAATAAACAATGTATGTTGAATTACAGGTCATTCTTTGTGTTAGTCTAAATAATTCTCCAGTGCTGTTGGATCTAATAGTTTTCAGGCCATCCGTAATATATTTACACATACTACATATACTTTTATTGCATCTGTATGCTCCTATGAAAGGTGATTAATTCTGATTTGGTACTGTCAATGGTGTTTTATTGGGGGCACTAAGTATCTGTTTGCACTTTACAATTTTGCTTGGTGCTCTTCTGAAAGTACATAAGGGTTTATCTCCTAAAATAGATTTGAAAATAGGATCTCTTCTGAGTAGAGTCCAATGTTTGAATAGGATTTTCTTAATTTCTTTATGGTTATCATTGTATCTAGTGATAAAAGTGGATTCATAACCTGAACTGTCAGTTAGTGTATCCTTCTTCTTACTTGTTAATAATTCATCTCTAGAGAACAAGCCTTCTGATAACCAGATTCAATTAGTTCATCCAGATAATGTTTTTCCCTAAATCTATCTTTTAGGATCATACTCTATGTGTCATATGTAGTGGTGTCCGTACAGTTACGTTGTATTCTTCTGAACTGACTGTATGGTATATTTTGTTTCCAACTCGAATAATGGTTGCTATAGTAATCTAAAAAATTATTGCTATCTACTGTTTTGAAAAAAAGTGCATGACTTGATGTGGTTGCCATCACCCCACATTAAAGAGATATCTAGAAAATCTATTTTTTCTTCTTGTATATTCCAGGTGAACTGGATACCCATCTCATTTGTATTTAGTTCATTTTGGAAGGCAGTGAGGGATTGTAAGGGGCCCCTCCAAAGAAAAAGCAAGTCATCTATGTAACGGCCATAGAAGACCAGATTTTGCTCCCATCTTGAATTATAGATGTATCTGGATTCAAAACAACCCATAAAAAGGTTCGCAAAGCTGGGAGCAAATCTGGCCCTCATGGCCGTTCCTTTGATTTGAATATAAAAATTGTCTAAAAATTGAAAATAATTATGGGTCAAAATGAAACCAATTAGTTCTAGCAAATAATTCTTTTGGATCTCAGGCATATATAAATCTTCACTTAGATAGTGATCAATAGAATGTAGGCCTATATCATGTACAATATTGGAATAAAGTGAACTAACATCACAGGATACCCAATACAGATGATTTTGTTTAGAAATATTGGAAAGTTTAAGTAAAAGATCAGTAGTGTCCCTGATATAAGATCGTAGTTGTACTACATATTTCTGAAGAAAGAAGTCTATGTATGATGAAAGGTTATCTGTTATGCTATTTATTCCTGCAATTATTGGCCTACCGGGTGGATTTTGAAGTTGCTTGTGGATTTTTGGTAGATGATAATAGTAAGGGATATTGGGATTTTTTGGAGTTAGATAGCATTTTTCTTTATTATTGAGAATACCATTTCTGTGTCCAAATGTGATTATTTTAAGTAATTCTTTTGTGAATGCATCTGTGGGGTCTTTATCAAGCCTCTGGTAATAATCCTTACCTAATAGGATCCTATATGCTTCATTTATATAGTCAGTATAATTTTGGATCACTATCCCTCCGCCTTTGTCAGCCTGGCGGATGACGATGGTCTGATCTTTAGTTAAGTTTGAGAGGACCTTTCTTTCATTAGGCCAAATATTGCTTTGTTTGTTTGTTCCTAAAGGTAGTTTCTCGAAATCCTCCAAAACAAGTTTTTGGAAGACATCAAGATAAGCTGAATCTTCCCTCTTGGGATGGAAGAGAGATGGTGGTGTTAAATTAGTATGTATTATTCCCTCAAACAGTTGTTCAGATAGATCAGCAGGATCCATATAAATAACTGATGTATTTCTTTGTGCTTTCATATTGTCTGTAAGGATAGGAAAACAAATTTTATTATGTGTTTTAAGTTGTTTCCTGGCAAAATATTGCTGCAAGGACAATTTCCTTGTAAACTTATTTAGGTCAACAAACAACTCAAAAATTTTGTGTGAGTTAAAAGGACAAAAGCTCAATCCTCTACTTAAAATTCTAATTTCATCATTATACAGAGTTTTGTCGGACAGATTGAATATGCCCTTGCTTAGTTGTTGTAGCTTTTTTTCCTTGGAGGCAATTCCCCTTCCCCTACGTCCCCGTTTGTGTATGTTCTTTTGTTTTTGCCTGGTTGTTGGTATAGGGTGTTTTGTCCTTCCCTCCGCCAGAGGGGTGCTAGGGGTATGCGATCTTCTAAAAAAGAAGCAGAATTGTGAGGTGTGGGTGGCTTGTGAGTCTGTGTTATATCCCTACTATTACCAGACTGTTCATCATGTGTCCTATTGTACCCAGAGTTAGCCCCATGAATAGAATATATTCTAACTCCAGAGAACAATCTTATCAATATACAACATCCCACTTTACCCAAGACAATTATAGAAATAGCCATCACCCACAGAGGGGACATCAATCCAGAGAACATACAACTAATTCCCCTCAAGCACATGGGGCTAACTCTGGGTACAATAGGACACATGATGAACAGTCTGGTAATAGTAGGGATATAACACAGACTCACAATCCAACCAGACCTCACAATTCTGCTTCTTTTTTAGAAGATCGCATACCCCTAGCACCCTTCTGGCGGAGGGAAGGACAAAACACCCCATACCAACAACCGGGCAAAAACAAAAGAACACTTATAGATACATATCTTTTTTCTAGTCACATTGCATATAAATTTATTCCAACACATATATATATATTAGCATATATGTTGTTATTTCCCCACTCATGCACTCATATTTATTTTTTTATACCCCCATGCAGTATATCATTTTTTATTTTTCATAGATTCACATTATAGGTATACATACCTTAATACATTCTACCTACCTATCAGGTATCTCATCTATTTAGCATCATTAAATCATAACACCATTAGCTATATCTTTATGTTCTTTTCACTTTCCTATTATCACCATTACGTATTACCATATTTGTTTCTAATATTCGAAACACTACAGTTATTTGTTACACTCAGCTTAGTCACTTAGACTCCAATGAATATCACTGCAGATTATAAGTGCAAAAGTTATAGATTGCACTTCTGTTAGAGAGCTAATGTTAAGATCAGTATTGGATATATCAATCCAAATTTGACATCTATCATTAGTCTAGCAAACATTGATCGTATATCCTTTGGAGAGTTACCTATCACAATTTTTTAATCACCTCGTTTTCACACTGTTTTCCTTTTGGAAAGCATTATGTTTATTGCTAGGGATACAGGGGTTTTAATGTTCTCTATAGAAAAATACCACATATTAAACAACTCAAAGAAAATCCAACCATTGGCTGATACTGACACACCTCTCTCTAGCGTTATATTCGAGTGGCTATTCCATCAAGTAATACCATTGGCCTAGACCGACACACCCCTTTTAACTTCATGTTTTGATAGCACTACGCAACGTTATTATCATTTAACATTCTGATTAATGATATCTGCATTTCCACAGACTAAATATAATTGTTTCGCTATCACGATTATATAAATGGAAAAAGCACATTTTTTATTGGATATGTATTGTAACAGCATGTGCTAACAAATACATAACCATTGGCTCAGATACACATACCTCCAGTAGGAACAATTTGATTGGTAGATCAACTGCACAAACTTAGGAGACATATACAATTTTAGCATTTGACATTGCGACTGGTTCGTTCACTGCATTAATTTCAACATTGAAATGCCGCTGTAACATTTAGCTAACAGCTATTAGATAAAGCCTACAGCAGACACATACAATTTTGGAGATACATACAACTTTTGCATTTAATATTGCGATTGGTGTGTTCACTATACAAACTTCAGCATTCAAATGTCATTTTAACATTTGGCTAACAGCTGTTAGATAAAGCCTACAGCGGCGATCTGGTGCAAAAAGGAAACTTGGTATAATATTTTCAATAAACAGGCGATATAATTCACAAGGTAATAACGATTATATATTCTTAAGTATATTTTATCTTATACGAACAAATAAATTAATGTTTAATAATTTAATGTTCTTTATAAGTTTATGTAGAAACCTGTTTAATGCATATTTGATTCTTTGTTTGTGATGAAAATGTTGCCAATTTCTTCTCCTTTATTTTGTATAAATATTCTAGATCTATTGGTTTTTTAGAAAAAATGTGTAATACAACTAATTATTGTAACACCTGTGGATTAGGGCTGAACTAGGGCATAGCCTGCTACAACATAGGTTAGTGGCTACATTAATAGGAAACTTCAGTTAGATATCAGTACTACCTGCCTGAGGAAACAACGTGGTTAGCGCTGAGAAACGCGTAGCGTGTTTTACTGATTACATATAATTTTATATTTTATCTATGAATTGTTTTTAACTTTTTGGATTATAAAACAATTTTTTATACTGGAGTCTCCTGTCCTTCATTCACGGTCCACCAGCTTTTGGAACAAGATCACAGCCTTGGTGTTTATGTGCGCTGGGCCACTATAATATACCCAGCCTGCTGCATTAGCACTATAGTGTGCTTCATGTTATGTGAGTATCCATTTAATTGGTAACCACAAGTGGGTGCTCATTTTACTGACTGATCTGCATTAGGAGTCACCCTCTTCTTTCCTTTCACTTTTTAGACTGCAGAATATTGCTTCAATAAAGAGGAGCTGCCCTTGCAATCGTGCACAGTTACTGGGACACTGCAGAGTTCCCAGACAACACACCTAGGCATTATCTGTGCCTTTTCAATTTGTGAGTATCATTCTTTACTGCATGTATTACGATCTTACTGTGTATTGTCTACACTAGGAGGTGCCCTTTCTCTTCTTATATATACAAATATTTTATTAAAAGATTAAGATAAATAATACAATTATAGGTTAAATTCGCTTATTTTATCCTATTATCAACTTATATTTGCTCTCGTCATATCTTTATTTAAAAAGCATTAATTTAAAGCTTAGTAGACAGTAGATATCTGTTTACCTGTACTACGGCGTATCCGATCCAACCTCTGTAAGTGAGCTTGATGCAGCTCAGCCTAGGAGAGACTTGTGTATCCCTCAAGGAGAGCTACTCGTAACTCTTGCTCCGATGGTGTTACTAAGAGCTGTGCTCCTGTTAGACGTCTCGCCTCTTCCTAGTGCTGCATAGCTTCGCCCTGCGTGAAAGCACCATAGGTCCCGCCTCCGGACTCCTCAGCTGTGGTATACGTCTCTCTCTCACTGTTGCTCAATGTGATAGAAGCAGTGACAAAAAAAGAAAAGGGATGGAGTCCCTGTACTCCACAGAGATATAGAAAAAAACAGTCCTGCTCTGGTTCTCACATAGAGCACTAAAGTGAAGAATAAATTCAGTGTGTCCCAAATAGAATAAAACAGGCAAAAATTTATTGAGATACATACAAAAGGTAGGCAGACTCCATACATGAAAAAAAGGATGAACATGATAAAACAAAGAGAAAAGTCTGACCGGTTTCGGTCGGTGTGACCGTGATCCTAGACATAAAATACAATTCTCAGGTGTGAGCTAATTAAAGCTACAGCCCTGTCATGATTGGATATTTGTTGAATACAGCTCAACCCATTTTTAACCCTATGTACATAGATACATTTTTAATATATACATAAAAGTAGAAATAGATCCTAGAAAGTAATAACACAACTATATACAAATAAATAAGTATTCAAAACCACGTATGGTATATCATTGGATAGCAGTTAGTGTGAAAAAATACAATCTTATACATAAACAAGATGTACTATATTATATATTATCATTACCTAGGTGATATTCCCAGGATACAATGCCACGTGAGCTTATCATACATAGTACATATAAGGTAATATTAAAATTACTAGCAGTTTATAACACCAGAATAAGTATATACCTACACAAATTAAATATTGTAAATATAGAAACAGTACTAGAATATTACAAAATTAATTTGTTGAAAGATTCTGCGTAAACTTGTCCATATCTATTTGTTCCTAGTAACCACTTAAAGATACCTAAATAATTGGTTTAGAATTGAAAACCTGTACTGGGAAATTAGTTCTAAAAACCAATGGTGCAGTAGAATGTGTTAACAAACTACCTTAAGACTGTAATGCTCAATTTCTAACAGATATCCAGAGTTATTTGGATTAGTAAAGGTATAAACCCTATAACCAAAAGCATATTGATTAATGCTTAACAAAATATCACTTACTGACAGATTGGTTAATGCTTGACAAAATATCACTTATCGGCAGATAGTTATATAGACCCTATCTATGCCAATAGTTGATAATGTCAAATTCTGAATTAAATCCCTTAGGTAGCAGGCTACCGAGCATACAAAGAGAGAAGCGCTCTACCAGGAACGAACAACAGCTCAGTGGCTTGTTCTATGGCGATTTACCACCCGGAAGCAGCCTCTTTTAGACCAGTGTGCTTTTCACAGAAGAAAACTTTCCTGAAGTATATCAGTCTGATCCCGCCAAGTAAGGTCAGTCCAGCCCCGAAATACCAGGCAATTCTCCTCTGAACAAGCAACATGACAACCCCAGACGATCGTTTCGGCCTTCTATGGGCCTCGTCAGTGAGGTGCAGCCACATTCCTCTAAGCACACTGGGCAAGGAGTCCACGTCTGGGTTCCCCCATCACCCATAGGGAGACTTCCCCAGGGTCATAATAATTTGCATACAAAGAGAGAAGCGCTCTACCAGGAACGAACAACAGCTCAGTGGCTTGTTCTATGGTGATTTACCACCCGGAAGCAGCCTCTTTTAGACCAGTGTGCTTTTCACAGAAGAAAACTTTCCTGAAGTATATCAGTCTGATCCCGCCAAGTAAGGTCAGTCCAGCCCTGAAATACCAGGCAATTCTCCTCTGAACAAGGAACATGACAACCCCAGACGATCGTTTCGGCCTTCTATGGGCCTCGTCAGTGAGGTGCAGCCACATTCCTCTAAGCACACTGGGCAAGGAGTCCACGTCTGGGTTCCCCCATCACCCATAGGGAGACTTCCCCAGGGTCATAATAATTTGCATACAAAGAGAGAAGCGCTCTACCAGGAACGAACAACAGCTCAGTGGCTTGTTCTATGGCGATTTACCACCCGGAAGCAGCCTCTTTTAGACCAGTGTGCTTTTCACAGAAGAAAACTTTCCTGAAGTATATAAGTCTGATCCCGCCAAGTAAGGTCAGTCCAGCCCCGAAATACCAGGCAATTCTCCTCTGAACAAGGAACATGACAACCCCAGACGATCGTTTCGGCCTTCTATGGGCCTCGTCAGTGAGGTGCAGCCACATTCCTCTAAGCACACTGGGCAAGGAGTCCACGTCTGGGTTCCCCCATCACCCATAGGGAGACTTCCCCAGGGTCATAATAATTTGCATACAAAGAGAGAAGCGCTCTACCAGGCTACCGAGCTTATGGATCTAATAAATCTCTTGACGAGAGAGAATCTGGAACTTATCTCCTCCTTTTGGGGGACTCACAATTTGCTCGATAGCCTGCCACCTAAAGGATCTCAAGTCCCCATCATGCTGTTCAAGAAAATGTTTTGACAATGCTGAGACTGCTCGATCATTGGTTACACGTGATAAATGTTCTTTGATGCGGGTACCCACCTCCCTCGTAGTTCTCCCTATGTACTGAGGGGCACAGGTTGTGCACTCAATGAGGTACACCACAAACTTGTTTCCACATTTGACACAAACTCTTGCCACATTTGTATGTACCATTAAAATATAGCCAAGAGTTACCAATTTTCTCCTTCTTGAGCATGATTGGTGATAGTAAGTTGCCCAGAGTCAGATTGCACAGATATACAAAATTGCAGCCATCGTTAATGACTCCGTGCAACTTAGTGTCTCCTCTAAGGATAGGAAAATTCTTTCTGACTATATTACATATTTGATGATATTGATTAGAATATGTAGTTATCAAAGTAGGTTTAGTATTGGTACAATCCTTAGTTTTAGGTTTAAATAATTCACTTCTCTCCATTTGCTGACCTCCAAATAGGATTTCCTAACAACCTTCTTGGGATATTGTCTAGTAATAAACAATTTACTTAGGTCCCTACTCTCTTTTTGGAAATCCTAATTTGTAGTACAATTACGTCTGGCTCTCATAAATTGACCTTTTGCAATTCCCTTAAAAAAATGCCCTGGGTGACGACTATGGCCATGTAGAAGGGTATTGCCTGAGATTGGTTTTCTGAAAAGGGTAGATCTAATTTCCTTAAGTTGTCCATCTGATGTTAAAGTAACATCCAGATAATTAATAGAACTTTTCTTCCACTCAAAGGTGAATTTTAACCCTACTTCATTCATGTTCAGATGATCTACAAAGGCCTGAGCTTGCTGGTAATCTGAGGACCAGGTGATTAACAGATCATCGATGAAGCACATATATTTAACATGTGAGGAGGAAAAGATGTTGCTATCTCCATAGATGTGGATCCACTCCCACCACCCCATAAAGAGGTTGCTGTAAGAGGGGGTAAACTTCGCCCCCATAGTGGTTCCACGCCTCTGGAGGTAGCAAACATCACTGAACATAAAAAAGTTGTGTTGCAACAAAAACTCAATTGCTCGAATCACAAATTCCCTATGTTGTTCTGACAATGAGGTATAATGTTCAAGAAAGACAGAAACTGCCCTAATTCCAAATGTATGTGGTATGGTGGAATACAAAGAAACCACATCAATGGTTAACCAACTGAATTCTGGTTCCTATTCCATCTTTTCTAGTTTGGACAAGGTATGTGCGGTATCTTGAATATAGCTAGGCAAACATCGAACAATGGGCTGTAAACAAATCATTTACCCATTTCGACAGCGGCTCCAAAAGTGAGCCAATGCCTGCCACTATAGGTCTGCCTTGTACTCTGTCCAAACTCTTGTGGACCTTAGGAAAATGGTGGAAAACCGGCATCACTGGACTGTTTACCAATAAGCAGTCAAGTGTCTGCTGATCTATAATGCCCATTTCCACACCATCCAACAGGTCCACAAGTAACCGTTTAAATCAAGCAGTAATATTTTTGGGAAGTGGCTGGTATGCTTCAGGGTCCTGTAACTGCCTGAGTGCTTCATTTAGATATGCTTGTTTGTCCAGAACAACCAAACTACTGCCCTTATCCGATTGTCTAATGACTATTTGTTGGTTGTTCTGGAGTTCAGCAATAGCTTCTCTTTCTTTTCTGGAAAGGTTTGAGTTTCTATCCTTTTGAGTTTTAGATAAAAGGGTAAGGTCCTCTACCACCCTTTTATGAAAAACTTCCAAACTTTTTCCTCTAGTATGTAGAGAATAAAAGTTGGAACAGAATTTAAGTGTGTGATGTACTTTTTCATTGGTCTCATCAATAATCCTTCTCCCTACTAAGGAAAGATCCTCTAAGTTAGTAAGACTAAATATGTCCAAAAAGGGCATGTGGTCATAGTCAGGTGTTTTGCGAGTCTCTAGTGCTTGTATGTTGGTTTGGGTATCTACATCTGAAAAGCATTTTATCAGAGTAAGATCCCTCACTAGTCTGTTGACATCGAGAATGGTTTGAAAAAGGTCAAAGTTACGTGAGGATACAAACCCCAATCCATAACTTAAGACCTTTAATTCAATTTCTGACAAAGTATGAGAAGAAAGGATGATGACTGTTTTATCTACTGATAGTGATGTCTCTGTGTTTCTCTGTTCACTCTCACTGGATATCTCTGTTGTTTTTGTTGTACCTGAGGTGTAGGGATTTTCTGGGTTTGGCCCCTTCCCCCTCCCCTGGGTCATCTCGGGGCCCAGTGAAAAACCTGTGGTGTTGAATCCTCATTATCATTATCCCTACAGTTAGTGTCAGAATAATAATGTGATCTACCCCTTCCTCTACCTCTTTGTCTACCCCTTTTGGGAACTGCCCCTGTATTGCGTGGATCTTTTAGAATACTTTTGGGTACCATATTGTCCTCTAAAATCTCTCTGTCTGCCATCTGAGATAAGGTTACCTCTTCTCCTTCAGATCCGGAATATGCATCAGTATCAAAGCTAGAGGCAAATCTATCCTCATCTGATAATTCCGGCTCTGAATCAGAAAATTACACTTTTTTAGGTTTTTTTTCTTTGGAAATGTTTGTACTTACACTATTTTTTCTACTCTGAGGTTCCTTTGAACCTGTAGAGTGACTTCCTTTATCAGAAGGATGGGAGTGAGACCAAGACCTGCTCCTTTGGCAGTGACACCATATATACACAACTCCCCTAGTGTAATCCTTCTGGTCTCGAATAAATTTAGAATGCTTAGTCTGTATAATTAACTTTCTAGAATCTTCAATTCTTCAAGATTTTTATTTTTTTTAAATGTTATCATACTCTGTATATACCTCACAGCCTTTAAATTTATTCATATCAACCTGTAAAAGTATTATCTTATTTTTAACTTCATTCAAGAGCATTTCCTTATATTCAATAAGCAATGAAATTAATTTAAGTGAGCAGTCTGTTAGTGTCTGATTCCATCGCTCAATGAAGCTCACATCATGGATAGCATGTGTAGGGAACTTATTAATGCATAGTCCCCTGGGTACCATTTTCATGGCTACATATTTGGATAAAATCCATTTGTCCCACTTAAGTTTTTTCTTTCTTTTTTAGGGATTCCATGTCAAAAAAATGGTCACCCAATTGATATAGTACATAATATCTTGTATATGTATAAGATTGTATTTTTTCACACTAACTGCTATCCAATGATATACCATACGTGGTTTTGAATACTTATTTATTTGTATATAGTTGTGTTATTACTTTCTAGGATCTATTTCTACTTTTATGTATAAATTCACAATGTATCTATGTACCTAGGGTTAAAAATGGGTTGAGCTGTATTTAACAAATATCCAATCACAACAGGGCTGTAGCTTTAATTAGCTCACACCTGAGAATTGTATTTTATGTCTAGGATTACGGTCCGGTCAGACTTTTCTCTTTGTTAAATCATGTTCATCCTTTTTTTCATGTATGGAGTCTGCCTACCTTTTTAATGTATCTCAATAAATTGTAGCCTGTTTTATTCTAATTGGGACACACTGAATTTATTCTTCACTTTAGTGCTCTATGTGGGGGACTGTTTTTTTCTATACCTACATTATATAATTAACCCCTAATCTGCCACTCCAGACACCGCCGCCACATAAATTATAGTTATGAACCCCTAATCTGCTGCCCCCAACATTGCCGAACCCCACATTATATTTATTAACCCCTAATCTGCCGCCCCCAATGTCGCTGCAACCTAACTAGATCTATTAACCCCTAATCTGCCCCCCACAATGTCGCCACCACTATAATAAAGTTATTAAGCCCTAAACCTAAGTCTAACCCTAACCCACCTAACTTAAATATAATTTAAATAAATCTAAATAAAATTACTACAATTAACTGAATAATTCCTATTTAAAACTAAATACTTACCTATAAAATAAACCCTAAGATAGCTACAATATAACTAATAGTTACATTGTAGCTAGCTTAGGATTTATTTTTATTTTAAAGGCAACTTTGTATTTATTTTAACAAGGTACAATAGTTATTAAATAGTTATTAACTATTTAATAACTACCTAGTTAAAATAAAGACAAATTTAACTGTAAAATAAAACCTAACCTAAGTTACACTAACACCTATCACTAAACTATAATTAAATTAAATACCTAAACTAAATACAATTAATTACAATTTAAAAAAATAATATATATAAATTACAGAAAATAATAAAATAATTACAAGATTTATAAACTAATTACACCTAATCTAATCCCCTTACCAAAATACAAAAGCCCCCAAAAATAAAAAAAGCCCTACCCTACACTAAATTACAAATAGCCCTTAAAAGGGCCTTTTACGGGGCATTGCCCCAATGTAATCAGCTCTTTTACCTGTAAAAAAAAGTACAAATACCACCCCAACATTAAAACCCACCACCCACAAAACCAACCCTACTCAAAACCCACCCAATCCCCCCTTAAACAAAACTAACACTAACCCCTTGAAGATAACCCTACCATGAGACGTCTACACCCAACCGAGCAGAAGTGGTCCTTCAGATCAGCCAATAGGATATTTCCTACCTTAATTGCGATTGGCTGATAGAATTCTATCAGCCAATCAGAATTGAAGGGACACCATGTTGGATGATGTCACTTAAAGGAACCATCATTGTTGAAGAAGACTCCGGTTGAAGAGGATGCTCCGTGTTGGATGTCTTGAATATGGAGCCGCTCCGTGCCGGATGGATGAAGATAGAAGATGCCGTCTGGATGAAGACTTAAGCCTGTCTGGAGGACCACTTCTGCCCAGTTGGGTGAAGATGTCTCATTGTAGGGTGATCTTCAAAGGGTTAGTGTTAGGCTTTTTTAAGGGAGGATTGGGTGGGTTTTAGAGTAGGGTTGGTTGTGTGGGTGGTGGGTTTTAATGTTGGAGGGGTATTTGTACTTTTTTTTTACAGCGCTGCGGAATCTGTTGGTGATCTACAAATAACCGATAATAACAGGTAAAAGAGCTGATTACTTTGGGGCAATGCCCCACAAAAGGCCCTTTTAAGGGCTATTTGTTATTTAGTGTAGGGTAGGGCTTTTTTATTTTGGGGGGATTAGATTAGGTGTAATTAGTTTAAAAATTTTGTAATTATTTTATTATTTTCTGTAATTTAGTGGGGGCATTTTTCGTACTTTAGATAATTTTTGTAAATTGTAATTAATTGTATTTAGTTTAGGTAATTAATTTAATTATAGTGTAGTGTTAGGTGTAATTGTAACTTAGGTTAGGTTTTATTTTACAGGTAAATTTGTCTTTATTTTAACTAGGTAGTTATTAAATAGTTAATAACTATTTAATAACTATTGTACCTAGCTAAAATAAATACAAACTTGCCTGTAAAATAAAAATAAACCCTAAGATAGATACAATATATCTATTAGTTATATTGTAGCTAGCTTAGGGTTTATTTTATAGGTAAGTATTTAGTTTTAAATAGGAATAATTTAGTGAATTGTAGTAATTTTATTTAGATTTATTTAAATTATATTTAAGTTAGGGGGTTAGGGTTAGGTTTAGGGGTTAATAACTTTATTATAGTGGCGGCGACGTTGGGGATGGCAGATTAGGGGTTAATAAATGTAGGTAGGTATCGGCGATTTTAGGGCCGGCAGATTAGTGGTTAATAATATTTAAATAATGTTTGCGATGCGGGAATGCGGCAGTTTAGGGGTTAATATATTTATTATAGTGGCGGCGATGTCCGGTTCTGCAGATTAGAGGTTAAAAATTTTATTTTAGTGTTTGCGATGTAGGGGGCCCTCGTTTTAGGGGTTAATAGGTAGTTTATGGGTGTTAGTGTACTTTTTAGCACTTTAGTTAAGAGTTTTATGTTACGGCGTTGTAGTGTTAAACTCTTTACTACTGACTTTAAAATGCGGTACCAGGCTTGACAGGAGAGGGTCTTCTGCTCACTTTTTGGAAGACTCGTAATACCGGCGCTATGCAAGTCCCATTGAAAATATAGGATACGCAATTGACGTAAGTGGATATGCGGTATTTCCGAGTCTGGCCAAAAAAGTGAGCGGTGAGCCTGTCATTTAAAAAGCAGCATTGGGACCTCTCAACGCTGCTTTTTAACACTAATGCAAGACTTGTAATCTAGCCGATTGTTAATAAATATTTCCTAATTGTAGAAAATAATTCATTGTCTTCATAATGGACTCATCAGAGTTTCAATAAAGGGAGAAAAGTAAAACATGGTGCAGTTATTTAGAATTCTATAAATAATGATTAATAGTTCTACTTACAGGTTCTTATTAGACGTTTAATAGAATTATAATATTTAGGCTCCCTACGCCTCAAATCACTGTACTTGTGTAGGCATTGACGCCTGGTCCTTTTTATCTTTGATAATCTGAACATCCTTCTTATAATTTCTAATAATAATATAATATGATCACGACTGTCCTGCTTTACCAATCTAACTCCTCCCATACGATGAGGAAAATAGCATCCATGCATATACCAGGATGACTATTTCTCCAGCAGTGAAAGGCTCCTGTAGCGACATTTTTGTATCTGACGTCACAACTATACTTGTCAATCAAATTGACGCTTGACTATTTTTATTAGTAAAAAAGAGAGAATTGGATCTTGGCTCCGGGTAGGTTAAAAAACATCATTCTTTATTCTTGGCAAATTAAAACAGCAACAAGGCATAGGTATCATCTGGGGCTTCAGCTTGTTAGAGTGTAAAAAGTGGATCTTACGCATTTCGGCCGTTGGCCGTAATCATAGATCTAATCCTCTTACTAGAGGAGAGCTTTTTATAGGGTGTTAGCCCCACCTATTACTAAAACCAAATAGTTAAAATACAGAGTATAAACATTTCTGTGTAGGTGCTCATTATGGAAATATACATTTAAACAGGAGTGAAATTCATTTGTAAATAATTATCTAAGTTGACATAACATTAGGCATTAAGCAGCAATAAAATTAAATTGCAAGTGATTGGGATCGCTAAAAGCCAATCAGTGTTCGTATGGCTGGCTGATTTATGAATTTATAAAGGCTTACAACATACCTAGAGACTAATAAAGCCTTTACAGACATAAATAAACACTTAGTCACTTTAGGGTACATTCAATACAACTTTTACATATGTAAATCAGTTGTTTAATTTGTTTAGACCCCAAGTGTAGTCTGTGTTAGTCAAAGTTCTGTATGCCTCAAAAAAAGCCTTCAAACATATATACACCAATATGAATGACACTTTGCCTGCCTAGTGCTTTAATAATGATGTTTAGCTATAGGTAAATTATTTAACTTAAAGTTTAAATCAGCTCCAGCTCAAAAATATAGCTGTAGGATTTACCAAAAGCTACACATAACTATAAGCATAAATCTTGAAAAAATAATAGCTATGTAGCTAACTGGGTACTGGACTAATAACAAACAGTTGGGTGAATTTTTTGAAAAATATGAGGTATCTGTACATAGGGGAATAGGAAATCACTCCCAATAGATAATTAAGTCAAATTGCGAATTAAAGCCCTGGGGTACTATTGTTTGTAATTTATATATCCAGTATACTTCCTGGCGTCCCAAAAGTGTGTTCCTATCTCCCCCTCTGGCTGGAATGGCTACAGCTTCTATGGCCTTCCACTTAAAGGTATCAATCTTTTGTTGATGTTCAAAGATAAAGTGTTCAGCTAGAGCAGAGCAGTTTTGTTTGTTTTTAATGTAACCAAGGTGTTCCCTTATTCTCGTGCGGACATCCCTGGTAGTAAGACCTGCGTATTATTTGAGGCATAAATTGCACTCTACTAGGTAGATGACAAAATTGCTAGAGCACTTAACGCACCCTTTCGTGGTAAAGGTTTCCTTAGTTACATGGGACTGAAACTGTGGTCCCTGACTAATGTAATCACATGCTTTACAGTGTGGATTTCCACATCTGTATGTGCCAGAACATTGTAACCATGTACTGTTATTAGTGGTTTTGGGTAACATACTTGGTGATATCATGTTTGCCAGAGTGAGATTCTTGGCATAGTTAAAGTTACAACCTTCTTCTATCACTGATTTAAGCATATCGTCCCCATATAGGATTGGCAGATATTTTTTAATAATGTCACAAATTTGGTCAAATTGATTTGAATATTTAGTTACAAAGTTTTATGTTTTTGTTTGCCTGTATAGTTATCAATGAGTGTAGACCTATTATCCCTTGCTACTTCAGTCTTAACTTTATTCACAAGAGTTTTAGAGTATCCTCTATCAATGAAGCGTTTGGTGAGTGCTTCATGCTCAAAATCAAATAGTTCAGAGCAATTGCGTCTTATTCTCAGCATCTGTCCCTTAACTATGCCCCTGAACACATGTTGTGGATGATTGCTGTGAGCATGAAGCAACTGGTTTCCTGAAAAAGGTTTCCTATACAGTTTAGAGATTACATGTCTCATGGAGGTGTCACCAGAGAGCGCCAGATCAAGGAAAACCACCTCATTTTTATCCCAAGTATGGGTAAATGTTATACCTTTGTCATTTCTATTGAGGTAGCTTACAAATGATTCTGCACTCTCTCGGTCGCCCCTCCATTTTTATTAGTATATTGCGATCTTTTTTTTAATTAGAGAGTTTTTTAGAATAGCTTTAAAATTAAGAATATTGTTTATCCAACTAACCATTTCTAACAACAATTAAATGTTAATTTTTTTTTTTTTGTACATATTTGTATTTATAATATAATTAAAAAAAAAAAAAAAGGATCAACAATCTTGGATCTACATTGGTTAAAAAAATAAATTTTGGTGACCACAGCTAACACTACTAATACAAATATTAAAAAAATTAGAATTCATTTAAATTTCATTGCATTACTATGTTACAAAATGACTCGTTAAATGAAGAATGGTCATGCCACGTCTATATGTGTTCTCCCTGCAAATTTCCTCAGGAAAATCATTGAAAGGCATGTGAATATCTTCAACAATGGGGCATCCTCTTTTTGTGGAAATATTATGCAAAACACAGCAAACTAATATTATTCTAGCTACTTTTTCAGTAGAATACTGCATTCCACCACAAGATCTGTCCAGACATCGGAACCTCATTTTCAATAATCCGTAAGTCCTTTGTGTCTTGTGTGCATCATTAAACCGGATATGTTTCCTGAGTTGAGGGTTATTATAGGGTGTCAGAAGCCATTCATAGCAAGGGTAACCAGCATCCCCTGTAATGTCAAAACCAAAATATTAAAGTAAGTCAATAGTTTGTAATTAAAAACTGTTTGAAATAATAAAAAAAAAAATCATTTTTATATTTTAATAAAATATACAATTAGAAATGTTTGTATTAACTTTAGATGATAGCGTCAAATTAGTATCAATTAATAATCACAATATATATTTTTGGTCACAATTGATTAGTAAGCAATTAGATTAATACATAAATTATAAATGTTTAGATGGATATTATAGTAATGTATTTGCAATCAGTTGCATGTGGAAAAAATTATAGAATATACAATAATATATTAAATAAAGACTTATTTGGTGCCAGTTAAGCTTACCTAATAACCATCCCTCTGGCATCTCTCCATTGTTGAATTTTTTATACAGTCTGGTCTGCCTAAGGATATAAGCATCATGACAGGAGCCAGGGTAATTGGATCTTACGCTTATAATCCTCATTTTCGGGTCACACACCATCTGTACATTCAGAGAATGGCAAGATTTTCGGTTCCGATAAATCTCCTCCCATAAACGGGGCAGTCTAACTGCAATATGGGTACAGTCTTTTGTCCCAAGGACATTTGGCATTCCGGCCATACTATAGAATTGAGACTTTATTGATTGCCACTCTTCTGTGGTAGATGGTAGACAAACATATTCTTGGAATATATGCATGAGTGCATCAATAACTTTGGATAGATGACGCGAAAAGGCAGACAGACTGAAACCAATGATGACACTGGACACTGCCTGAAATGATCCAGTGGCAAAAAAGTGCAAGGCAGCAAGAAAATTGAGGAGTCTGGGAATGGTCATTGAATGAGCCATCACTGGCTCTAGAAAATGTGCAATTTGAGCATATAAAGTCAATATTGAATGTCGATCCAGACGGAACCTTTGAATAACCTCTCTATCGGAAATGACATCTAAAGGAACCCGAGGAAGGAATACGTGCTGTACCCGCAATCTCCTTCTTCTAACCACATTTTCTATGGCATCAGGTTGACGAATTTGCCTTTTACCCCTGATTTGCATCAGACGAAGAATATACAGTTGAAGAAGTGTCTCCATGGCTAGCAGGATAAACATTGAGTAGAGATTCAAATGTATTGTCCCTCTTATATATCAGTTGTAGGCGTATATCTTATAGACCCTATTGTTTATTATGGTTCTTGCCACCTATAAGCAGGCGAGGGATTTTTCACAAGGTAGGTGCGGACAAAGTCATGAGCGTATAAATAGATAGTTTAGTCAATACTGTTTTGTGCGAGATTTATGTCGAGCGAGTATTTTCTAGCTACAAAAAAGACTAGAATATAAGAGTTGCGGACAAGTTCGCTCGACACTTGTAAATGTAATTTTTTCAATGAATTTGGGGCATAGTACATACGGCTAATTATCTGCATGCAGAAATTTAGACTGAAATAGTCATGAAGACCTCGCAGACAGCTTAGTACATGGAGCCCATAGTCTCCCTAGATAGAACAAGAAGTGTTCCGGAGACCTTGTAGACATGAACAAGTGTAGACATGAACAAGGTGCAGGATGTGGGCATTTCTGGGATATTCAAGGAGTGTGTTTGAGATTGCTCACCTACACTAATGTAAAGCATGTGGACCTGTTTTTTCGCATATGAACCAGGGTTTTCAGCTTACTATGCGGTTGTTTTACTTGTGCGCCACTTCCTAAATTTGGCTCTTTTTTGTAACTCTCTGGCTCCACCTACTTGTAGCTATGATCCATTAGCAATTCCCTACAGACTATTTAAGCCAGCCCTTCCCGTAGCATTTGCCTGTTAATAAATATTGCTTTGGGTGTGCCAGTTATCTATACCTGTTTAGCCAAAATCAGCTTGCTATAGGCCATTCTGAAAAAAGAAAACAAACAATCAAAAAAATAAAAACTGTAGCATTTCTCAAAGACTGAGCTTAACACAAATGTTTATCTACCACACCAACCTTTTTCAGAGGTTAATTTCACTATTTACCCCATTAATAAAGGTGCGAGAGGACAAGGTTCACAGGCATTTTATTGTGCAGACCTAACACTACTCTAAGACAAGAAATTGCATAGCAGGAGAGATTGTCAATCTGATTCATCCAGGGTGGTTTCAGTGTACCAGCTCTGAGGTAGTCAATAGCATAAGAAGACCACTGCTTCTGGAACCAGTCTGCACCTCAAGGGTTCAAAAGCTACATTAGCAGCTTCATAAATGCCTTACATTTTGTATTCTCTTTAGCCCACAACGCTGACAATGTAAAATTAATGTTAGTGATGATTATCTAGTGTGCTTTCTTGTTTTCAGAACCTCAGTAGGTGAAGAGTGGCACTAAGTATATTTTGATATGCCCTTGCACCTTTAACTGTATTGGATCATAATAATAAAAAAAGAACAGGTTACATGAAGAAAAAAGTAATGAACCTGACTTTTTTGCATAATATATTTCATCATCAAAATAAAATTCCCTTAATAATATTGTGTCAACAGATGTGTAATGTTATAAATAATAGTAATAGCGTAATTATTAACGGGAAAACATCTATAAGTATTTCAAATAAAAGTGATCCAAGCTAGTCAATTCCATAAAACAATAACATATACAGAGCTAGATTACAAGTGGAGTGCTATTTTAATGTGCTCCCATAAAGTGGCACATTTGCCTCTTTACGGATGCAGGCTAAATAACCAGCCATTACAAGTGGCTGGTTAATGCTCCCGTGAGCTTGCGGTTTCCCTTTGCACCAAATGCCCCCAAACTAAAAACAGTTATTTAGAATAAAATAAAATTATAAGCATCTATATTTTTTTTTTTTTTTTAAACTGCACAATGCAGTTATAAAGGGTTAAAGTGAGGGGTTGTGTGGTGATTGGAAAAAAAACAAAAAAAATCCCCAGCACTAAAAGTGCCTTTACATAGAGACAAATGGGGGACTGTGTTTTTATTGTAAATATATATGCATATGCTTTTATATATATATATATTGTGTATATATATATATATATATATAATATATATATATATATATATATATATATATATATATATATATATATATATTTACATGTTAATATGTGTATATACACATATAAACACATAAATATATATATTCATATACATATATAATTTTATTTTGCTGATGAATGCTGGGTGAATTGCCCCCTGCACTGTGCTAAGTGATTTGCTGTGTCTCACGGCATTGAATCGAGCCATTGGCCTTTATTTATCAAGCTGTCTACTTTCTAGCATTCTCCGGCACCAATACGCTCGCCTAAGCTTGCCTAACATTGCCGCCGCGGACCTGAATACGTTCGCCAAATTTATCAAGAAAGCTGTCAAAAAGCCGTACACCAAGTACGGTGCGATGAGCAGCGGACTGTTGTTAACTGACAGTCATCGATCTCGCTGCTCATCAGCTTATTCGCAGCTTTCTTGCTAGCCTGTCACTAAGCACCCACACTATACTATACTGTTTACCCCCTATACCGCCGATCCCGGAGCCCCCCGCACCTAAATAAAGTTATTAACCCCTAAACCACCGCTCCCGGACCCCACCGCAACTATAATAAATATATTAACCCCTAAACTGCCACTCCTGGACCCCGCCATCACCTACATTATACCTATTAACCCCTAATCTGCCGCACCCTATACCGCCGCCACCTACATAAAGTTATTAACCCCTATTCTGCCGATCCCGGACCCCGCCACAACTAAATAAATTGTTTAACCCCTAAACCGCCAGTCCCAGAGCCCGCCGTCACCTACATTATATATATTAACCCCTATCCTGCCCCCCTACACCGCCGCCACTATAATAAAGTTATTAACCCCTAAACCTAAGTCTAACCCTAACCCTAAACCCCTTAACTTAAATATAATTTAAATAAATATAAATAAATATTACTATTATTAACTAAATTATTCCTATTTAAAACTAAATACTTAGTTATAAAATAAACCCTAAGATAGCTACAATCTAATTAATAATTATATTGTAGCTATTTTAGGATTTATTTTTATTTTACAGGCAACTTTGTATTTATTTTACATAGGTACAATAGCTATTACATAGCTATTAACTATTTAATAGCTACCTAGCTAAAATAAATACAAAAGTACCTGTAAAATAAATCCTAACCTAAGTTACAATTACACCTAACACTACACTATTATTAAAATAATTACATAAATTAACTACAATTAAATAAAACTAATTACAATTAAATAAAATTAACTAAAGTACAAAAAAAACAAACACTAAATTACAGAAAATAAAAAAATCACAAGAATTTTAAACTAATTACACCTAATCTAAGCCCCCTAATAAAATAAAAAAGCCCCCCAAAATAATAAATTCCCTAAACTATACTAAATTACAAATAGCCCTTAAAAGGGCTTTTTGCGGGGCATTGCCCCAAAGTAATCAGCTATTTTACCTGTAAAAAAAGAAATACAACCCCCAACATTAAAACCCACCACCCACACACCCAACCCTACTCTAAAACCCACCCAAACCCCCCTTAAAAAACCTAACACCAACCCCCTGAAGATCTCCCTACCTTGAGTTGTCTTCACTTAGCCAGGCAAAAGTGGACCTCCAGACCGGCAGAAGTCTTCATCCTATCCGAGCAGAAGAGGACATCCAGACCGGCAGAAGTCTTCATCCAAGCGGCATCTTCTATCTTCTTCCATCCGGAGCGGAGAGGGTCCATCTTCAATCCAGCCGATGCGGAGCCATCCTCTTCCATCAACGTCCTAACACTGAATGAAGGTTCCTTTAAATGACGTCATCCAAGATGGCATCCCTTGAATTCTGAATGGGTGATAGGATTCTATCAGCCAATCGGAATTAAGGTAGGAAAAATCCTATTGGCTGATGCAATCAGCCAATAGGATTGAGCTTGCATTCTATTAGCTGATTGGAACAGCCAATAGAATGCAAGCTCAATACTGCTGGCTGATTGGATCAGCCAATAGGATTGAACTTCAATCCTATTGGCTGATTGCATCAGCCAATAGGATTTTTCCTACCTTAATTCCGATTGGCTGATAGAATCCTATCAGCCAATCGGAATTCAAGGGACGCCATCTTGGATGACGTCATTTAAAGGAACCTTCATTCAGTGTTAGGACGTTGATGGAAGAGGATGGCTCCTCGTCGGATGTCTTGAAGATGGACCTGCTCCGCTCTGGATGGAAGAAGATAGAAGATGCCGCTTGGATGAAGACTTCTGCTGGTCTGGATGTCCTCTTCTGCCCGGATAGGATGAAGACTTCTGCCGATCTGGAGGTCCACTTTTGCCTGGCTGGGTGAAGATGGCTCAAGGTAGGGAGATCTTCAGGGGGTTGGTGTTAGGTTTTTTTAAGGGGTGTGTGGGTGGTGGGTTTTAATGTGGGGGGGTTGTATTTCTTTTTTTACAGGTAAAAGAACTTTGGGGCAATGCCCCGCAAAAAGCCCTTTTAAGGGCTATTTGTAGTTTAGTATAGGGTAGGGAATTTTATTATTTTGGGGGGCTTTTTTATTTTATTAGGGGGCTTAGATTAGGTGTAATTAGTTTAAAATTCTTGTATTTTTTTATTTTCTGTAATTTAGTGTTTGTTTTTTTGTACTTTAGTTAATTTTATTTAATTGTAATTAGTTTTATTTAATTGTAGTTAATTTATGTAATTATTTTAATGATAGTGTAGTGTTAGGTGTAATTGTAACTTAGGTTAGGATTTATTTTACAGGTAAATATGTATTTATTTTAGCTAGGTAGTTATTAAATAGTTAATAACTATTTAATAACTATTGTACCTAGTTAAAATAAATACAAAGTTGCCTATAAAATAAATAAAAAAATAAAAAAATAAAATAGCTACAATGTAATTATTAATTATATTGTAGCTATCTTAGGGTTTATTTTATAGGTAAGTATTTAGTTTTAAATAGGAATAATTTAGTTAATTATAGTAATATTTAGATTTATAAATTATGTTTAAGTTAGGAGGGTTATGGTTAGACTTAGGTTTAGGGGTTAATAACTTTATTATAGTGGCGGCAGTGTAGAGGGGGCATGATAGGGGTTAATATATATAATGTAGGTGGCGGTGGGCTCCGGGAGCGGCGGTTTAGGGGTTAAACAATTTATTTAGTTGTGGTGGGGTCCGGGATCAGCAGGATAGGGGTTAATAACTTTATGTAGGTGGCGGCGGTGTAGGGGGGCAGATTAGGGGTTAATAGGTATAATTTAGGTGTGTTTAGACTTGGGGTACATGTTAGGGTGTTAGGTGTAGACTTTTTCATAGGAATCAATGAGATATCGGGCAGCAGCGAACATAAGCTTTTGCTGCTGTCAGACTCCCATTGATTCCTATGGCATCCACCGCCTCCAGGGCGGCAGATTGAAAACCAGGTACGCTGGGCCGGCATAGTGCCGAGCGTACCTGGTAGGATCTTGATAACTTCCAAAAGTAGTCAGATTGTGCCGAACATGCGTTCGGAACATCTTGAGTGACGTAACCATCGATCTGTGTTGGACTGAGTCCGGCGGATCGTATGTTACGTCACTAAATTCTACTTTTGCCGGTCTGTAGGGTTTGATCAATAAGGCGAATCAGGCTCGCCACAAATACGCTGCGGAATTCCAGAGTATTTGCGGTTGACAGCTTGATAAATAGAGGCCTATGGATGTACAATCTCATGAGCATTGCACCTGACTTGCAATACCAGCACACATTTACGTGCTCTGGTATTACTGAGTGGAGCAACAATATTGTGCTTGCGTAAGCGCAATATTGCGCTCCACTCATAATCTAGGCCACAGTAGTAACCTGTATTTAAAATAAATGCTACCTATAGCAATACACATTCAGTTATAGTTACATGACTAATTTATTCACAATCTGTATAGCTAAATATTATGAAATACAGCTGTCAGAAAAAAAAGCTCTGGATTATCATCCAAATTTGATCTGTAATCGCTAACACCATGATACAAATATGAATAGTAAAGCATTTTATGGCAAAGAATGCTGACACCACTAAAAAGCTAAAAAGGGATCTGCAATACTGAGTAGGCATTTCCTTTTACCAGTTATACCAGATGTGTGGAGTGGAGAAGTCCATTGTGACAAGTCCCCCAGAGGCTTTAAGAGCTTATTATTCACACAGCATATCACAGTTCTTCAGCAGCATCTTTTGTATTATTCCATACATTTGTATCCTACAGTGCAAGTCTACTTGGAACATGTGATAATGCTGCACTATTGGCACATTTTGCTATACTGCTGCTTGCTTAAATGACTGCATGTTTATTTCAGTTACTATGGTCCACTGCATAATGCATTCTTGTATTTAGACTGTTTTGATTATTGCTATCATTTCGAATACTTATGAACTTTTATTCTCAGCATTGATTGTTACAATGCTTTATGCTGATTTTTATTTATTGCATTAATCTATTTTGTATATTTAATCTTTGATTATGATTTTAATATAGCTGTGTAGTGTCAGCTATGCAGTGTTTTGAGTTTATTTTAATTTATTTGTCATCATTACCTATTGGATCTTGCACCCAGGCTTTTCAATCAAAATCTATTTGCTGATGCTTTTTCTGTTCTTTTTCTTTCGTGGAAGGGACACTTTTCTTTTCAACACAATCACAATTTTGTGGTTTCAACTATTTATATAGCTCACAGACGGCCAGATTACGAGTTTTGCGTTATGAGTGGCTCGGTAATAACTTGCAAGTTATTTCCACCACTCACCTTTAATAGCGCTGCTATTATAGGTTTGCAAAAAGCCAGCGTTTGCGAGTGATATGGTTGCGTTGAGCTCCATACCGCACACAAATACCAGTGCTGCTTTGACGTGCTCGTGCACGATTTCCCCATAGACATCAATGGGGAGAGCCAGCTAAAAAAAAGCCTAACACCTGCAATAACAGAGCGTAAAGCTCCGTAACGCAGCCCCATTGATGTCTATGGGGAAAGAAAATGTATGTTTAAACCTTACACCCTAACATAAACCCTGAGTCTAAACACCCCTAATCTGCTGCCACCAACATTGTCGACACCTACATAAATGTATTAACCCCTAATCTGCCACCCCCAATGTTGCCGCCACCTACATAAATTTATTAACCCCTAATCTGCTGCCCCCAATGTTGCCGCCTACCTACACTTATTAACCCCTAATCTGCCACCACCAACGTCACTGCCGGCACTATGCTAAAGTTATTAACCCCTAAACATCTGGCCTCCCACATCACTAACACTAAATAAATATATTAAACCCTAAACCTAACCCTAACCCTAAGTCTAACCCTAACACCCCTAACTTTAATATAATTAAAATAATTCTAAATAAAACTTACTATTCATAACTAAATAATTCCTATTTAAAAATAAATACTTACCTGTAAAATAAACCCTAAGCTAGCTACAATATAACTAATAGTTACATTGTAGCTATCTTATGTTTTATTTTGATTTCATATTTAAGTTTGTATTTATTTTAACTATGTAGACTAGTTAGTAAATAGTTATTAACTATTTACTAACTACCTAGTTAAAATAAATTCAAATTTACCTGTAAAATAAAACCTAACCTGCCTCACACTAACACCTAACATTACACTAAAATTAAATACATTAAATTAAATAAATACATTTATCTAAATTACAAAAAATAATAAACACTAAATTACCAAAAAAAAAAGAAATTATCAAAAATAAAAAAAATTACTCCTAATCTAGTAGCTTTATCAAAATAAAAAAAGCCCACCTTTAAAATAATAAAATCCCTAGCCTACACTAAACTGTCAATAGCCCTTAAAAGAGCCTTTTGCGGGGCATTGCCCCAAAGAAATCAGCTCTTTTACCTGTTAAAAAAATATACAAACAACCCCCCAACAGTAAAACCCACCACCCACACAACCAACCCCCCCAAATAAAAACCTACCTAAAAACACTCCTCAACACGTTGACCAGTAAACTACATACATTAGAGAAACAACATAAACACTCTCCCTCAGACTGGCCTACGCTAATAGCACTGACCTCGACCAGAAAAGAACTAAACACTTTACTATACTCGGAAGCCCAGAGGAAAGCATTGTCGCTTAAAAAAAATATTTCTATGAGGGGAACAGACCAGGCAAACTTCTCACTAACACCTTAAAAGACAGACACGCCCTCACACACATCCACAAACTCAAAACCAGACAGGCGAATCTAATCCTAGATAGTAAAGACATAGCCGCCCACTTCCAAGAGTTTTACCAGCAATTGTATAACTTACCCACGAACGTATCCCCAGCCCATGCACAAGATATGGTAGCATACATAGACTCGGCAGCTCTAAATAAACTTACTCAGACACAAATGACAAGCTTAGAGGGACCTATCACTTTAACAGAGATTTTGAGAGCCATTAAGGAACTTCCCATAGGCAAAAGCCCAGGACCAGATGGACTCCCCAACCAATATTATAAAACCTATTGCTCAATCCTGGCCCCACACCTTCTTAAACTTTTTAACTCAATAGACGAAGGCATACAACTTTCTGATGACTCTCTAGCAGCTTACATCTCAGTAATCCTGAAACCAGACAAACCACAGGAGGACCCAGGTAGCTACCGACCCATATCTTTACTCAATACAGATATCAAGATCTTGGGATAAATAATAGCTAACCGACTAAACCTGGTACTCCAAGACATTATACATACGGACCAGGTGGGCTTTGTTCCTGGCCGAGAAGCTAGGGACAACACCCTCAGAGCCCTGACCCTCATGGAGTATGCTAAACACAATAACATTGAGTCGGTGCTGATGGCTATAGACACAGAAAAAGCATTCGACCGAACGAATTGGCAATTCTTATTGGAAACTCTAAAAAATATAGGATTCGGCCCAAAAATTATCAACAAAATTTTTAGCTTATATTCTCACCCAAATGCAAAAGTTAAAGTAAATGGCACCCTTTCAGACACACTCCCCATACGCAATGGCACACAACAAGGATGCCCTTTATCTCCAATCCTGTTCATCTTAATGATGGAGGTATTAGCTTTGCACGTTCGCAGGAATTTAAACATCAAGGGTATAACATTCGGCCAACAAGATTACAAAATAGCAGCCTATGCAGACGACCTCTTATTCTCAGTCTCCTCCCCCAACACGACTATACCAGAAATACAAAATGAACTTGACAGATTCGGACACTACTCTAATTTTCTTGTAAATAAGCAAAAATCAGAAATCTTGAACATCACGCTTACAGATGCCCAATTCCAGTCCCTATCTACATTATGCCCGCTAAAGCTAAAAAAAGACACAATCAAGTACCTAGGAATCCGAACAGAAACTATATCGCACTGCTCACCAACACGCAAAGAGATCTTAAGACATGGACCAATAAGCCGTTATCTTGGTGGGGACGCATACAAGCCATAAAAATGACCACACTCCCCAGAATCACTTACATCCTACAGACACTACCGATACATCTCCCTCGGTGGTTCATAACTCGACTGCAAAACAGCCTCAATTCCTTTGTCTGGGGAAAATGTAGGCCGAGAATCAATAGAGACACAATGTACAGACCAACCACAGAGGGTGGATTAGGTCTCCCCAAAATTGAAGAATATTATCAGTCAGTGACACTCCAAAGGGTCATGGACTGGCACAAAAAAACAAGAAAGTAAGGCTTGGGTCACATTAGACTCGCACATACTCAAAACACCACTGGTACACGCTCTATGCTGGGTACCGAATGAGCTAGGGTCACCGCAATGTCGACAGTTAGATATACATAGACATCTATTTAAGACTTGGGACCACATAGTTGCCACTAAGCCACAAATTTCCACCAGTAGATCCCCCTATTCCCCATAGTGCTAAATGTAGAGATGGTGGGCGGATTGGACAAGGGCTACCAAAGACTCACTGAATGGGATTACACTATTCCACTATTCAACTTCATTGAAGCAGGCAAACTCTTGGAAAGGGATAAACTAGCTGACTTAGCAGACGGCAGATTCACACATTGGCTAAAATATGCGCAGCTACACCACTTTGTGCATACCTCCCCATTCAAAACCGACTTCCTAAGAAAGCTCACAGCATTTGAACAAATATGTCACGGGGGCCTTATACAGAGAGGTACACTTTCTCTATCCCGTAAGCTTCTTATCAAAAAGCACACTGACACACTGCCTCCTTTTACTACCAAATGGAACTTAGACCTTGCAACCCACATAGACCATGATAGGTGGGTCAATATCTTTAGCTCGGTTAAGAAATCCTCGACATCAGCAGTAATATTAGAACTCAACTTTAAAATCCTCCTTCGCTGGTACTTAACTCCATCACGGTTAAACAGTATATATCCAAATACACCAGACACATGCTGGAGAGGCTGTGGTAGACGTGGTAGTCTATTACACATGTGGTGGCAGTGCCCTAGAATCTGCCCACTTTGGAATTCAGTGGAATCACATTTTAGGCAGAGTATCTCCCCCGATCTCACACTAAGCCCAGACATAGCCCTATTGAACGATCTACCCAAACTGACTTGCCGTCTTAAACTCCTAATACTACATATAGGCCTCAATAGTGCTAGGAAATTAATAGCTCGCCATTGGAAAAAACCTACGTGTATCTCTAAACAGATGTGGCTAGAGGAAGTAGAAGGGCAGCTTTCATTGGAGCAATATGGCTATCTCTGCCGCAACAAGATGGATACTTTCCTGAACGCTAAGTTCATTTGGCAAGAATCCTTACACAGCGTCACCAACACATAAACAGTAAGATTATCCCCAGACTCTCCCCGCATAAGAGACAATGAGCTATAAACCCCTAGATATCACTGGCTGCGACTAAATAGACCAAAGACTTGACACCACACTTACATACCTCATGTATGCAAGGAGATGCACCAGATCTTAAGTTACCTTGCAGAGACAAACAATGTTCAAAGTAATTAAGTGAATTTATATGTATGCAGAACCAACAGTTAAACTTTAACCCCCTGGTTTGTTAGTTAAATTGTTATTCCCCCTCCTGGTCTTACAATTCTTGATTCAGGGAAGCAGGGGACTACCCTATCTAACCAGCTTCCAAGAAAAGCCCATGACAAGAACCCAGACATGGGAAATTGACTCAAGTTTACCCAAGACGGGAAGGGGGAAGAGAGAAAAGCTGGTATAATGGACATTACCTACAAAAATATTGTTGAATTACTCACAACAGCTTTGTAGTATTAATGACCAGTGAAGATTGTTATTATTAAAATCTTTAATAAAAATAACAAATAAAAAAAAAAAAAAAACCTACCTAAAAAACATAAGCTCCCCACTGCCCTGAAAAGGGCATTTGGATGGGCATTGCCCTTAAAAGGGAATTTAGCTCTTTTACATTGCCCAAACCCTAAGCTAAAAATAAAACCCACCCAATAAACCCTTAAAAAAACCTAACACTAACCCCCAAAGATCCACTCACAGTTTTTGAAGACCGGACATCCATCCTCATCCAGCCAGGAGAAGTCAAGAAGTCCTCAATGAAGCCAGGAGAAGTCTTCATCCAAGCGGCAAGAAGTCATCCTCCAGGCGGGCAGAAGTCTTCATTTAGATGGCATCTTCTATCTTCATCCTTCCGACACAGAGCAGCTACATCTTCAAGACATCCGGCGTGGAGCATCCTCTTCATATGGTCCCAGCCGTACACTGAAGGTTCCCTTTAAGGGACGTCATCCAAGCCAATTGGATTGAGCTTGCATTCTATTGGCTGTTCCAATCAGCCAATAGAATGCAAGCTCAATCCTATTGGAAGATTGGATCAGTCAATAGGATTGAAACTCAATCCTATTGGCTGATAGTTTCAGCCAATAGGATTTTTTACCCTTTAATTCTGATTGGCTGATAGAATTTTATCAGCCAATCGTAATTCAAGGGATGCCATCTTGGATGATGTCCCTTAAAGGCAGTGTTAATTTTGACGGCAAATTTCGATTTAGTCTTAGTTTTAGTCTTTTGACTAAAATGCCATCTTAGTTTTAGTTGTATTTTAGTCATCTGAATTGTTTTAGTTTTAGTCTAGTTTTAGTCGACTGAATCTCCAGTAGATTTTAGTCGACTAAATCTCCAATAGATTTTAGTCGACTAAAATCTAAGTGGTTTAGTTATGGTGTAATGCATTTTTTAAGTATGTCTCTATAATTTGCAAACTGATTATATACTCCAGGAGTAAACATAACACCTGTTATTAATTATGGTATTAAGTAGACATGTGCGATTCGGTTCGGTTCGATTCGGAAATTCGGAAAATTCAGCAAATTCGGAGATTCGGATCGAACCGAATCTCCAAATTAAAATAGTGACGAATCTACCGAATAAATCCAAATTACTTCGGATTTATTCGGATTTATTCTGTATATTCGGATGGCCATGGATTACACTCGTATTGTACAGTATATTAGGTTATATCACTCTGCTATCGGTTACACCTAATGTACAGTACATAATACTAGTCTAATCTCACCTAACACTTACCGAAATTCCGAATTTCCGAACCGAACCGAATCGAACCGAATCCAGCCTAATTTATTTGAATCCAAATGAATCTGAAACAAATCCGAACCGAATTTATTCGAATACGAATGAATCCGAAACAAATCCGAACCAAATTGATTCAAATTTTTCCGAATTTGAATTGCTCCGAACCGAAATTCTAAAAAATCAGAATCGATCCGAACCAAATTTTTTCGCCATGCACATGTCTAGTATTAAGGTTTAAACATGAAATACAGACACAGATTTAGCCGTTGTGATATATAACATCTTTATTAAACTTAAAATTAAATAAAACCAAGTTTCATAAACAAACAGAAGTGCAACTTTAAAATATAAAAAAAAACTGTAAACTGTATTGCCCAATATAAAAACTTTTAACAGTTCTCTGTTATTAATTAAAACAAGTATCAAATAACTCAACACAACAAAAAGTTTCTTCAGCTAGCACAGGCACAGCATAACTTAAACCCATACTCATGGGTTATGTTTATTTCTATAGGAAGAATCAATTGATTGTTCACAAATTCTAAACATTTTCGGCAATGATATTAGCACTGCTCTAGAACTTCCAAACTCATTATATACTCCTGGAGTAAAAGTTTATTAACCTGTTTTTATTTATGGTATTAAGGTTTGAACATGCAATACAGATTTAACTGTTGTGGTATATAACATGTCTTGATTTATCTTAAAATGTATTAAAATTAAGTTTCATAAATTTGACAAAAGAACAGTAATTTGATATGGATTGATTACAAAACTTTGCATAAAATGTTTTTGTCATCAAATTTTGATTTAGTTTTAGTTATAGTCTTTTGACTGAAATGCCATTTTAGTTTTAGTCGTATTTTAGTCATCAGAATTTCTTTAGTCTAGTTTTAGTTTCCGAAATTAACATTGCTTAAAGGGAACCTTCAGTGTACGGCTTGGACCGTATGAAGAGGATGCTCCACGCCAGATGTCTTGAAGATGGAGCCGCTCCACGTCGGAAGGATGAAGAAAGAAGCAGCCGTCTGGATGAAGACTTCTGCCCGCCTGGAGGATGACTTCTTGCCACTTGGATGAAGACTTCTCCTGGCTGAATGAGGATGGATGTCCAGTCTTCAAAAACTGTAAGTGGATCTTCGGGGGTTAGTGTTTTTTAAGGGTTTATTGGGTAAGTTTTATTTTTAGCTTAGGGTTTGGGCAATGTAAAAGAGCTAAATGCCCCTTTTTTAAGGGTAATGCCCATCCAAATGCCCTTTTTAGGGCAATGGGGAGCTTCATTTTTTTATGTAGTTTTTTATTTGGGGGGGGGTGGTTGTGTGGGTGGTGGGTTTTACTGTTGGGGGGTTGTTTGTATTATTTTAACAGGCAAAAGAGCTGATTTCTTTTAATGGGTATTGGCTGATTAGTGTAGGCTAGGGGTTTTATTATTTTGGCAGTGCTTTTTTATTTTGATAGGGCTATTAGATTAGGAGTAATTCATTTTTATTTTCATCATTTCTTTTTTTTATTTTGTGTAATTCCGTGTTTATTATTTTTTGTAATTTAGATAAATGTATTTTTTTAATTTAATTTATTTAATTTTGTTGTAATGTTAGGTGTTAGTGTAACTCGGGTTAGGTTTTATTTTACAGGCAAATTTGTATTTATTTTAACTAGGTAGTTAGTAAATAGTTAATAACTATTTACTAACTTGTCTACCTAGTTAAAATAAATAAAAACTTACCTGTGAAATAAAAATAAAACATAAGCTAGATACAATATAACTAATATATTGTAGCTAGCTTAGGTTTATTTTACAGGTATTTATTTAGTTTTAAATAGGAATAATTTAGGTATTAATTGTAATTTTTATTTGGAATTATTTTAATTAGGTTAAAGTTAGTGGGTGTTAGGGTTAGGGTTACGTTAGGGTTAGGGTTAGACTTAGGGTTAGGGGTTAATAACTTTAGTATGGCAGCTACATTAGGGGCAGCAGATTAGGGGTTAATAACAGTAATATAGGTTGTCGCGATGTTAGGGACAGCAGATTAGGGATTAATAAGTGTATGTAGGTGGCAACAACATTGGCAGCAGCAGAATAGGGGTTGATAATATTTAACTAGTTTTTGCGATGCAGGAGTGTAGCAGTTTAGGGGTTAATATGTTTATTATAGTGGCGGCGATGTCCGGAGCAGCAGATTAGGGGTTAATAATTGTAATATAGTGTTTGCAATGTAGGAGGGTCTCGGTTTAGGTTAATAGGTAGTTTATGGGTGTTAGTGAACTTTGTAGCAGTTTAGTTATGAGTTTTATGGTACAGCTTTGTAGCGTAAATCTTCTAACTACTGACTTTCAGGTGACGTTACAGATCTTGTAGTTATAGGCTATAACGCTCACTTTTTGGCCGAACAGGCAAACTCGTAATACAAGTGCTATGGAAGTCCCATTTAAAAATGACTTTTTAAAGGTGTGGTAGTTACGTTGCATTACGGCCAAAAAGGTGTGCGGTACAGCTATACCTACAACACCTGTAATACCAACGGTAGTGAAAAAGCAGCGTTTGAATCTTTTTTACTCATAACGCAAAACTCGTAATCTAGCTGAGAAAAAATTCTTATTTGTAACAGGAAAACAAAAAGCCCTTAGTTATCACAATTAATTTCAATGGACTTTTCAACAGTTTCCCTTTTAAATTCAGCACCACAAGTCACTTGATAAAGGCCAAAAATGACCTTTTGGACATCTTTGCAAGCATTCCATGACTATTTGAAATCATTCTATTATGATGTACTTGTGCAAGAAACTATGACCTAGATTTAGAGTTGGGCGGTAACCATCAAAACCAGCGTTAGAGGCTCCTAACGCTGGTTTTTACCGCCCGCTGGTATTTGTAGTCAGTCAGGAAAGGGTCTAACGCTCACTTTGCAGCCGCGACTTTTCCATACCGCAGATCCCCCTACGCCATTTGCGTATCCTATCTTTGGGATCTTTCTAACGCCGGTATTTAGAGTCATGGCTGAAGTGAGCGTTAGAAATCTAACGACAAAACTCCAGCCGCAGAAAAAAAGTCAGTAGTTAAGAGCTTTCTGGGCTAACGCCGGTTTATAAAGCTCTTAACTACTGTGCTCTAAAGTACACTCATAAACTACCTATGTACCCCTAAACAGAGGTCCCCCCACATCGCCGCCACTCTATTAAAATTTTTTAACCCCTAATCTGCCGCTCCGTACACCGCCGCCAGCTACATTATACCTATGTACCCCTAATCTGCTGCCCATAACATCGCCGACCCCTATATTATATTTATTAACCCCTAATCTGCTGCCCCCAACGTCGCCTCCACCTACCTACAATAATTAACCCCTAATTAGAGCTGCATTCTTTGGGGCATGCCCCGCAAATGGCCCTTTTCAGGGCTGGTAAGGTAAAAGAGCTTTGAACTTTTTAAATTTAGAATAGGGTAGGGCATTTTTTTTATTTTGGGGGCTTTGTTATTTTATTAGGGGGATTAGAGTAGGTGTAATTAGTTTAAAATTGTAATGTTTTTCTAATGTTTGTAAATATTTTTTTATTTTTTGTAACTTAGTTCTTTTTTATTTTTTGTACTTTAGCTAGTTTATTTCATTGTATTTATTTGTAGGTATTGTATTTAATTAATTTATTGATAGTGTAGTGTTAGGTTTAATTGTAACTTAGGTTAGGATTTATTTTACAGGTAATTTTGTAATTATTTTAACTAGGTAACTATTAAATAGTTATTAACTATTTAATAGTCATTGTACCTGGTTAAAATAATTACAAAGTTGCCTGTAAAATTAATATTAATCCTAAAATAGCTACAATATAATTATAATTTATATTGTAGCTATATTAGGGTATATTTTACAGGTAAGTATTTAGCTTTAAATTGGATTAATTTATTTAATAAGAGTTAATTTATTTCGTTAGATTAAAATTATATTTAATTTAGGGGGGTGTTAGTGTTAGGGTTAGACTTAGCTTTAGGGGTTAATACATTTATTATAGTAGCGGTGAGATCCGGTTGGCAGATTAGGGGTTAATTATTGTAGGTAGGTGGAGGCAACGTTGGGGGCGGCAGATTAGGGGTTAATAAATATAATATAGGGGTCGGCGGTGTTAGGGGCAGCAGATTAGGGGTACATAGGTATAATGTAGGTTGCGGCGGTGTACGGAGCGGCAGATTAGGGGTTAATAATAATAATATGCAGGTGTCAGCGATAGCGGGGGCGGCAGATTAGGGGTTAATAAATATAATATAGGGGTAGGCGGTGTTAGGGGCAGCAGATTAGTGGGACATAGGTATAATGTAGGTTGCGGCGGTGTACGGAGCAGCAGATTAGGGGTTAATAATAATATGCAGGGGTCAGCGATAGCGGGGGAGGCAGAATAGGGGTTAATAAGTGTAAGGTTAGGGGTGTTTAGACTCGGGGTACATGTTAGGGTGTTAGGTGCAGACTTAGGAAGTGTTTCCCCACAGGAAACAATGTAGCTGCGTTAGGAGCTGAACGCTGCTTTTTTGCAGGTGTTAGGTTTTTTTTCAGCTCAAACAGCCCCATTGTTTCCTATGGGGGAATCGTGCACAAGCACGTTTTTGAAGCTGGCCGCGTCTGTAAGCAGCGGTATTTAAAAGGTGTGGGAGAAAAAAAGCACCCCTTTGGCCACAGAACTCTAAATCTAGCCGTATGAAATGGACACAGGAGAATTTGTAGAGGTGTATTAGCATATATGGTATCAATTCATTAAAGCTTTATTCATTGCTATTGTATAGTCTGTCAACAGTGGGCAGGACATATATTTACTTATGAATAGCTTCAAATACATATGTATATGTACTGAGTTAATGATATCCCGCACAGCTAAAGAGATCTGCAGGGAAATTAAGTTATGGACCCAACAATTAGAAATGGTGTGGAGCAATATCTTTCTGTTAATTGTTTGTTTGTAAGGCATCGATATTCAAAATTGGTGATATAGTTCAAAAGGTGGGCTAAACCTCTCTGAGTCATAGAGTAGCAATGTGTCTCCTACAGGAAATAATAGGGATTGCAACTTCAGCAAAAGTCCACCCACATTGCCATTTAGCTGCAATGTAGGAGGGGGGGGGTGCCTTCAAAGTATGTTTACACAACATAAATTGTGCATTCAAAAAAACAAAAAATAGTTTCTGTGTAGTAACACTTCAGATTATGTATATGTAAATTCAGTTACACTGTACGTTCACTAGATTTGTCTGAAAAATCTTGCCACTGAAAAGTTAGTGAGACTTATATGCCAGAAAAAGGTATAGCTAACATGGAGGACATTGTTTTGAATATTAGACACCCACAATGATTTACAGGTTACTTCCATGGAACGTCCTTGAAACTCCCATGGAACTCCTATATATTTGTGATGTGTGTCTATATACATGTTAACTACAGTACAGTAGCAATATTATACGTATAATATGTTGCGAACATAACATTTGCAATATTAGAAGTAAGTAAGTGCAAATACATAAAGAAAAATCAGAAATTGTGCCTAAAGTATATTATGAAATATTAATATTGCGATCAAGTAATCGTAAAATAAATAAAAAAAACACACCAAAGGACACAACACAAGATTTTGTAGAACCACGTCTAAAGTTTACATACATATTATAACATTATACTATACAATATATATATATATATACATAAAAAATTGTATATACTTTTATAATTTACCCACAATCCCCCAACTTCCTATAGGTGTATTATATGTTTAATTCACTATTGTATTGTAAGAACAGGGGTTGAGAATGTAAATTGTATTGTCATATTGTACTGTGTAAAGAGATAATTTACTTGACACCTTTAGCCCCTTAACGACTCATGTCGTACAGGGTACGTATTGCACAAACTGGTCTTTAAAGACCAGTGACGTACCCTGTACGACATTAGGGGTTTAAAGCGCCTGGAAGTGATCCTAATCGCTTCCAGCTGCTTTCCGGTTATTGCAGTGATGCCTCGATATCGAGGCATCCTGCAATAACAACCCTTGGCCATCCGATGCAGACACTCTTTGGCCCTCTCTGCAACGGACATCGATAGCCGGTATTGTTGGTGGGTGGGAGCTGACGTGGGAGGTGGGTGGGCGGTCATCAATGTGCCCTATGACATTGAAGGGGGCGGGATTGTGGGCGGGATCGTGGGCGGGATAGTGGGGGGCACAGGGGATGGGCGGGTGCGTGCAAGGGGTGGAAGCGGGTGGGAATGGCTACACTACAGATTTTTTTTGGAATAAAAGTGGGATAGAGTGGGGTAAAATTTAATATAAAAGCATCTAAGGGATCTGGGAGGGGGTAGGGGGTTGGTCTTTGGGGGGGGGAGCTACACTACAGAAAAAAAAATAATCATTTTCTTAGTAAACTGGGTATTGGCAGACAGCTGCCAGTACCCAAGATGGCTACCAATAAGGTAGAGGGGGAGGGTTAGAGAGCTGTTTGGGGGGATCAGGGAGGTTGGGGGCTAAGGGGGGAATCCTAGACCTCAGCATATGTAAATATGCTAAAAAAATACCTTTTATTTTAGTACTGGCAGACTTTCTGCCAGTACTTAAGATGGCAGGGACAATTGTGGGGTGGGAGGGAGAAGAGAGCTGTTTGGGAGGGATCAGGTGGTGTGATGTGTCAGGTGGGAGGCTGATCTCTACATTAAAGCTAAAATTAACCTTGCAAGCTCCCTACAAGCTACCTAATTAACCCTTCACTGCTAGACATAATACATGTGTGATGCGTAGTTGTATTTAGCGGCCTTCTAATTACCAAAAAGCAATGCCAAAGCCATATATGTCTGCTATTTCTGAACAAAGGGGATCCCAGAGAAGCTTTTACAACCATTTGTGCCATAATTGCACAAGCTGTTTGTAAATAATTTTAGTGAGAAACCTAAAATTGTGAAAAATGTATCGTTTTTTTTTTCATTTGATCGCAATTGGTGGTGAAATGGTGGCATGAAATATACCAAGATGGGCCTAGATCAATACTTGGGGTTGTCTACTACACTACACTAAAGCTAAAATTAACCCTAGAAGCTCCCTAATTAACCCCGTCACTGCTGGGCATAATACATGTGTAGTGCGCAGTGGCATTTAGCGGCCTTCTAATTAACAAAAAGCAACGCCAAAGCCATATATGTCCACAATTTCTGAACAAAGATGATCCCAGAGAAGTGTTTACAATGATTTATGCCATAATTGCACAAGTTGTTTGCAAATAATTTCAGTGAGAAACCTAAAGTTTGTGAAAAAATTTGTGAAAAAGTGAACAATTTTTTTTATTTGAGCTCATTTGGCGGTGAAATGGTGGCATTAAATATACCAAAATTGGCCTAGATCAATACTTTGGGATGTCTTCTAAAAAAATATATATACATGTCAAGGGATATTCAGGGATTCCTGAAAGATGTTAGTGTCCCAATGTAACTAGCACTAATTTTGAAAAAAGTGGTTTGGAAATAGCAAAGTGCTACTTGTACTTATTGCCCTATAACTTGCAAAAAAAGCAAAGAACATGTAAACATTGGGTATTTACATTTTTTCCTCATATTTTATAATTATTTTTATAGTATATTATAAGATATGATGAAAATAATGGTAGATTTAGAAATTCCATTTAATGGTGAGAAAAACGGTATATAATATGTGTGGGTACAGTAAATGAGTAAGAGGAAAATTACAGCTAAACACAAACACAGCAGGAATGTAAAAACAGCCCTGGTCCTTAAGGGAAAGAAATTGAAAAATGGCCTTGTCCTTAAGGGGTTAATGTAGGTGGCAATGCTGCTTTAAATATATTGCCAGTTTCAGAGAAGCATCGACACCTACTGAAATCTATAATAAAATGCCTCTGGGAGAAACTGTCAGCCCTTTGGGAATAGTTCAACAGCTTTTCTGATATGGCGATGGATCCCCTTTTGAATGTTTTGCTGCATTGTGGCAGTTTCGATCATCAGGACCTAAGTCAACCTCTTGATGTAGTGATTGTCACTATTAGTAACTGGGTTTTAAAAAAGGATTTTGCAATCCTAAATTCTCAAGGAACCTATGCTATCCTCACCACTGATATACAATCTAAATTCCATGTCATGTATCAAGGCATGATGGGAATTCTGGGAATGTTTGCTCAATGACTATAATATAATATTATAATATTTTTATAATTTTATGGTTTGGCATGATCTTCATCTAAAACAAATAAACTATGGGTTTCCATTAGAAGGACTTATCGTTTTCTTAAAGGGACAGTAAACACCTTGAGATTTTTATATGCAATGCTAAGTTATGTTTAATGAAATAAATTTGCAAAATAGTTCCATTATTTATTTTGCCCTCTTTTCATGTAATTTAGCTCTAAAAAAAATAGAGCACTTAACAATTCTGAAACTGTAAAATGTGAAACAGCTCCATTGCAAAGTCGTATTTACATAGAAGGGGCGCGATCCGATATACGGCGTAGTTTGCAGCACAAGTGAGGGAACCCACGTCGCCTGCAGTTTCAGCTTGCATCTCGAGTTATCCAATATACGGCGCCGTCAGATGCTAACGTGCCATAAGTCGGATAAACCAGCGATGTCCAGAAATCTGCGCAAGTACAAATTTCTGGCATCGCCAGTGACTTACGGCACGTTAGAAACTGCCTAAACCTGACTAAAGTATGAAATCACCCGCACTGTCTAACACGCCTCCCTAACATAGCCCGACACGTCTAACCCTCTATCCGCTATCCCCCCTCACTATCCTAACAATAAAATATGTATTAACCCCTAAACCGTTGCTCCCGGACCCCGCCACCAGCTATATTAAATCTATAACCCCCTAAAGTGAGCCCCTACCCCGCCGACATCTACCTTACCTACCCCCTAAAGTGAGCCTCTACCCCGCCGCCATCTATTTTCAAATTATTAACCCCTAATTTAAGCCCCCAACCCCGCCGCCATCTATATTAAATTATTTAACCCCTAAAATACTAAACTATCCCTACCACTAAACCTAGGTCTAACCCTACAAATAGCCCTGAAAAGGGCTTTTTGCGTGGCATTGCCCCAAAGTAACAGCTCTTTTGCCAGCCCTTAAAAGGGCTTTTTGCGGGGCATGCCCCAAAGAATTCAGCTCTTTTACCAGCCCTTAAAAGGGCTTTTGGTGGGGCTTTGTCACAAAGTAAATTGCTCTTTTGCCTACAATCTACATCCCCCTACACCGCGGCCACCTATAATAAATGTATTAACCCCTAATCTAATCCCCCTACACCGCCGCCAGCTATATTAACTATATTAACCCTAATTATATTAGGGTTAATATAGTTAAATATAGTTATTATATTATATATATTAACTATGTTAACCCTAATTATATTAGGGTTAATATAGTTAATATTGTTATTATATTATATATATATATTAAGTATAATAACCCTATCTAACTCTAACATCCCTAACTAAACTCTTATTAAGATAAATCTAATATTAATATTATTAATTAAAATATTCCTATTTAAATCTAAATACTTACCTATAAAATAAACCCTAAGATAGCTACAATATAATTAATAATTACATTGTAGCTATGTTAGGGTTTATATTTATTTTACAGGTAAATTGTTAATTATTTTAACTAGGTATAATAGCTATTAAATAGTTATTAACTATTTAATAGCTACCTAGTTAAAATAATTACCCAATTACCTGTAAAATAAATCCTAACCTAAGTTACAAATACACCTACACTATCAATAAATTAAATAAACTACAAATATCTATCTAAAAATACAATTAAATAAACTAAACTAAATTACAAAAACAAACAAACACTAAATTACAAAAAATAAAAAAAAAGATTACAAGATTTTTAAGCTAATTACACCTATTCTAAGCCCCCTAATAAAATAATAAAGCCCCCCAAAATAAAAAAAATTCCCTACCCTATTCTAAATTAAAAAAGTTCAAAGCTCTTTTACCTTACCAGCCCTTAAAAGGGCTTTTTGCGGGGAATGCCCCAAAGAAAACTGCTCTTTTGCCTGAAAAAAACCACAATACCACCCCCCAACATTACAACCCACCACCCACATACCCCTAATCTAACCCAAACCCCCCTTTAATAAACCTAACACTACCCCCCTGAAGATCTCCCTACCTTATCTTCACCACGCCGGGCCGAACTCCTCATCCGATCCGGGTGATGTCTATCCAAGCGGCAAAGAAGAAGTCTTCATCCCGGCGATGTTTTTATCCAAGCGGCAGCAAAGTCTTCTTCCATCCGGCAGCATCTTCCATCAAGCGGCATCTTCAATCTTCTTTCTTCGCTCCTCCGATGCGGAGCATCCATCCTGGCCGACCACTGAACGACGAATGAGGTACCTTTAAATGACGTCATCCAAGATGGTGTCCGTCGAATTCTGATTGGCGGATAGGATTCTATCAGCCAATCGGAATTAAGGTAGAAAAATCTGATTGGCTGATTGAATCAGCCAATCAGATTCAAGTTCAATCCGATTGGCTGAACCAATCAGCCAATCAGATTGAGCTTGCATTCTATTGGCTGATCGGAACAGCCAATAGAATGCGAGCTCAATCTGATTGGCTGATTGGTTCAGCCAATCGGATTGAACTTGAATCTGATTGGCTGATTCAATCAGCCAATCAGATTTTTCTACCTTAATTCCGATTGGCTGATAGAATCTTATCAGCCAATCGGAATTCGACAGACGCCATCTTGGATGACGTCATTTAAAGGTACCTCATTCGTCGTTCAGTCGTCAGACGGGATGGATGCTCCGCGTCGGTGGAGGGAAGAAAGAAGATTGAAGATGCCGCTTGATGGAAGATGCTGCCGGATGGAAGAAGACTTTGCTGCCGCTTGGATAAAAACATCGCCGGGATGAAGACTTCTTCTTTGCCGCTTGGATAGACATCACCCGGATCGGATGAGGAGTTCGGCCCGGCGTGGTGAAGATAAGGTAGGGAGATCTTCAGGGGGGTAGTGTTAGGTTTATTTAAGTGGGGTTTGGGTTAAATTAGGGGTATGTGGGTGGTGGGTTGTAATGTTGGGGGGTGGTATTGTGTTTTTTTTTCAGGCAAAAGAGCAGTTTTCTTTGGGGCATGCCCCGCAAAAAGCCCTTTTAAGGGCTGGTAAGGTAAAAGAGCTTTAAACTTTTTTTAATTTAGAATAGGGTAGGGACATTTTTTTATTTTGGGGGGCTTTATTATTTTATTAGGGGGCTTAGAATAGGTGTAATTAGCTTAAAAATCTTGTAATCTTTTTTTATTTTTTGTAATTTAGTGTTTTTTTGTAGTTTAGTTTATTTAATTGTATTTTTAGATAGATATTTGTAGTTTATTTAATTTATTGATAGTGTAGGTGTATTTGTAACTTAGGTTAGGATTTATTTTACAGGTAATTGGGTAATTATTTTAACTAGGTAGCTATTAAATAGTTAATAACTATTTAATAGCTATTATACCTAGTTAAAATAATTAACAATTTACCTGTAAAATAAATATAAACCCTAACATAGCTACAATGTAATTATTAATTATATTGTAGCTATCTTAGGGTTTTTTTTATAGGTAAGTATTTAGATTTAAATAGGAATATTTTAGTTTATAATATGAATTAGATTTATTTAATAAGAATTAGTTAGGGGTGTTAGGGTTAGATAGAGTTAATATAGTTAATATAAATACTATAGTAACTATATTAACTATATTAACCCTAATATAATTAGGGTTAATATAGTTAATATATATAATGTAATAACTATATTAACTATAATATACTTAGGGCTAATATAGATAATATAGCTGGCGGCGGGGTAGGTAGATTAAATTAGGGGTTATTTTAATATAGATGGCGGCGGTGTAAGGGGCTTACATTAGGGGTTAATACTATTAATATAGGTGGCGGCGGTGTAGGGAGGGCAGGTTATAGGGCAAAAGAGCTGTTTACTTTGGGGCAAAGCCCCGCAAAAGGCCCTTTTAAGGGCTGGTAATAGAGATAATTATTTTAGGGGGATTAGATTAGGGGTTAATAATATTAATATAGCTGGCGGCGGTATAGGGGGATTAGATTATGGGGTTAATAATTTTTATATAGGTGGCGGCGGTGTAAGGCGTCAGATTAGGGGATAGATCAGGTAGATGGCGGTGGTTTTAGGGGTTCACATTAGGGGATAGGTCAGTTAGATGGTGGCGGTTTTAGGGGCTCACAGTAGGGGGTTAGTTTATGTAGATGGCAGCGGTTTAGGGGTTAAATACTTTATTAGGGATTGCGGCGGGGGATCGCGGTTGACAGGGAGATATACATTGCGCATGCGTTAGGTGTTAGGTTTTATTTAGCAGATCGCGGTTGACAGGTAGATAGACATTGCGCATGCGTTAGGTGTTAGGTTTTATTTAGCAGATCGCGGTTGACAGGTTTATTTAGCAGCTAGTTTAGGGAGTTACGGGGCTCCAATAGTCAGCGTAAGGCTTCTTATGGCTGCTTTTTGTGGCGAGGTGAAAATGGAGTGATTTCTCCATTTTCGCCACGTAAGTCCTTACGCTGTATATTGGATACCAAACTGCGCTGGTTTGGTATACATGCCTATGGCCCAAAAAACTATGGGCAACGGCAGAAATATACGCGTGTAACTTCTAGGTTACGCTGTATATAGGATACCAAACCAGCGCAAATATTGGCGTCGCCAGCTTTTGTGGGCGACGATTTTTATCGGATCAAGCTCAAGATGTTCAAACGAGATTACACCTTTGTAAACATGTTTTATAAAAGAAAATGCATTTTGGCAAACAGGTTTTTAAATGAGATCATGCCTTCATGACTGTGGAGTCCAAACATATACACAATATATATTGCATTATTAAGCTCACACTTGTGAAACCTCAATTCTATTTAGAGGTTCAATAATATAGTATGTGCAATCACTGTAAAACCTATTCGGCCAGAAAGCAAAAAGTCATTTTGGGAGAAAAAAGCTGCTAGGTTGTGATGGACCCCTGATTTACTGAATGAAGCTATACTTTCTGTGAGATTTAAGAGTGCTGTCTATTTTTTATTTTTTTTAAAAACACACATAAATATATAGATTTAATTATAAAACACTAGATCATCATTTTACAGCATAAGCTTAGTCTATTTGTTTTGTTTAATAAAATATTAAATTTTATATATGTTCACAAAAAGTGAAGCTATGAGAAAATATAGATACAACTAACAGATACTATACAACAACATGCAAATTCAGATAAAATAATCAGCTCTTTGTACATGCTATATTCTTGGTACCATGCTTCAAGCGCTTTCCATATATTCCTTTGGGATAATCAGTCAAGGGTGGAGCATAGAAAAAGGTATTAGTAGTTTCATTATCGATAAAAATATGACATAGTTTTGCTTAATTAGGCTAAAAAAAACGAGCACATATATATAATTAATCAACATTTGCACTGCAGTAGAGTAAAATTGTCAAATGCATTAGTATTATAAACAAGGCTGCTTTTTCTCAATGAACAACTACTTATAATTCATTTGTAAAAGGTATTTGTATGAAATTTCACCAATTAAGCTGTACATCTCTGAACCTGTGGGTTTTAACCAAATAAAGCAAACAATATTCTACCTAGAAAGTCCACCAGAATATATTTCATACAGATGTGTGGTAGTTTTGACAATAGTATTGTCTCACATTCTCATATTTACATGTAAGAAAAATATTTTAATTTTTTTAATAACTCAAAAAGTACAAACTTATTTTCTTCAAGCCAATTTGCTTTTATAACTGAAGCCTCATAGAGTTATAAACAAAGGAAACATTTTGATAGACCATGAAATGTCCAACGTAACCTTATTTAGTTACACCAATACACACAATTTAATAAAAAATAGTCTAAATATACTTTACTACTTGTTCTGCATGCTTTGCTCTTCCCATGTTTATATCTTCCCCAGATGTAGTTGAAGAAAAATTATCTACTAATTATTTTTCCACTAAAAGAACAGCATATTGTACATATTTTGTACATTTTTCATTAAACTTTTAAAATAAATTATTAACTAATTTAATAAACAAACAACAATACAGATGGGTCATACATAAATTATTTATTGTAATGAGTTAACACTGGTAATTGCATTTTATATAAAGCAGGGTTTTTTTTTTTTTCTTCGTTTTGTTGTTTTTTTGCACTGTTGGGATCTTCTGGATCCCCAAGACCCCCCAAGGTACTGAACCCTAGCTGGGAGTTTCCCCACAGCAAATAACCCCTAATAAACTGGACCTGACACACCACTAATGAAGCTTACCTTCTAGCCCTCCACTGCATGTTAACCTTAAATGAGATTTCTCCAGCTATTATTTACTATAACAGCCCAGACCCTACTAGCATTTCTGGCCTCATGAAATCCTGACCCAAATAGCAACCCTTAGCCTTCATTAAGAGACCTCCTTGGACAACTGCCACCTTTTGTCATGTATGTTAACCCCTTATATTAACACCAAGTTCACGCCTCTAAGATTCTAAGAGACATCTCCAACAAATACCACACCCAACACATATAAGACCTTCCAAATTGTAGGAGGCATTTAACTTAAAACAAAATTTTTAAAACTTAATTAAAAAATTGTAAAAACTCAAGTCCTTACCTCTTAAGATATTCCTATATTACTCCTCAATATACCAATGACCATTTTCAGCTTCTTCTTTTTCCATTTAAAAAAGCCTCATAAAATGTTTGGGTTAAGCTGGATTCCCTTCAATAAAGTGTGGGAACTATGTCTTCCCTCTTTAATGATTGATTAAGAAGGTTTACATTTGGGGTAGTCATATGTATGGTTTAAGTGGTAGTAGCAACTGGACATATTTCTCATAGTTATTGTGTTTGGAGTCAAAAGCTCATAACTAGGTTTCTGTTTATGAATAGCCACAATGAGTTGATATTGTTTAGAGATACACAAATAAAAAGTTGTCAATAATAATAATAGCAATGGAGTAGCTGCTATGATAAATTGATGTGGTTGATTTTTTCTATACTGCTATATTTTTTGGTTCAGGATTGGGCTCTTGCCCTTAGCATGTATAATATTGTGATCAGATAGTTTTCAAAATTCTAGCCATGTGTGTACAGGGAGTGCAGAATTATTAGGCAAGTTGTATTTTTGAGGATTAATTTTATTATTGAACAACAACCATGTTCTCAATGAACCCAAAAAACTCATTAATATCAAAGTTGAATATTTTTGGAAGTAGTTTTAAGTTGGTTTTTAGTTTTAGCTATTTTAGGGGGATATCTGTGTGTGCAGGTGACTATTACTGTGCATAAATATTAGGCAACTTAACAAAAAACAAATATATACCCATTTCAATTATTTATTTTTACCAGTGAAACCAATATAACATCTCAACATTCACAAATATACATTTCTGACATTCAAAAACAAAACAAAAACAAATCAGTGACCAATATAGCCACCTTTCTTTGCAAGGACACTCAAAAGCCTGCCATCCATGGATTCTGTCAGTGTTTTGATCTGTTCACCATCAACATTGCGTGCAGCAGCAACCAGAGCCTCCCAGACACTGTTCAGAGAGGTGTACTGTTTTACCTCCTTGTAAATCTCACATTTGATGATGGACCACAAGTTCTCAATGGGGTTCAGATCAGTTGAACAAGGAGGCCATGTCATTAGATTTTCTTCTTTTATACCCTTTCTTGCCAGCCACGCTGTGGAGTACTTGGACGCGTGTGATGGAGCATTGTCCTGCATTAAAATCATGTTTTTCTTGAAGGATGCAGACTTCTTCCTGTACCACTGCTTGAAGAAGGTGTCTTCCAGAAACTGGCAGTAGGACTGGGAGTTGAGCTTGACTCCATCCTCAACCCGAAAAGGCCCCACAAGCTCATCTTTGATGATACCAGCCCAAACCAGTACTCCCCCTCCACCTTGCTGGCGTCTGAGTCGGACTGGAGCTCTCTGCCCTTTACCAATCCAGCCACGGGCCCATCCATCTGGCCCATCAAGACTCACTCTCATTTCATCAGTCCATAAAACCTTAGAAAAATCAGTCTTGAGATATTTCTTGGCCCAGTCTTGACGTTTCAGCTTGTGTGTCTTGTTCAGTGGTGGTCGTCTTTCAGCCTTTCTTACCTTGGCCATGTCTCTGAGTATTGCACACCTTGTGCTTTTGGGCACTCCAGTGATGTTGCAGCTCTGAAATATGGCCAAACTGGTGGCAAGTGGCATCTTGGCAGCTGCACGCTTGACTTTTCTCAGTTCATGGGCAGTTATTTTGCGCCTTGGTTTTTCCACGACCCTGTTGACTATTTTGAATGAAACGCTTGATTGTTCGATGATCACGCTTCAGAAGCTTTGCAATTTTAAGAGTGCTGCATCCCTCTGCAAGATATCTCACTATTTTTGACTTTTCTGAGCCTGTCAAGTCCTTCTTTTGACCCATTTTGCCAAAAGAAAGGAAGTTGCCTAATAATTATGCACACCTGATATAGGGTGTTGATGTCATTAGACCACACCCCTTCTCATTACAGAGATGCACATCACCTAATATGCTTAATTGGTAGTAGGCTTTCGAGCCTATACAGCTTGGAGTAAGACAACATGCCTAATAATTCTGCACTCCCTGTATTAATTATAAGCCAAAATTTAATAATGCTACGGTGAGTTTTACTTTGAGATAATGTTTTCTAACTTCAGCACACTCAGCTGTGAACACTAAGCAATGTGTGTTTCATTTGGAAAAAAAAAAGACCAGAGACGTAAAACACAAAATTTCTATTTGTTACTTTAAATGTTTTGTCCACAGTTTTAAAATATATGAAAAAATAGGCAGGAAAAGCAAAAAAAAAAGAAAAAGTAAGGTTTTTCTTGCCAAGTAGCTTTACAACGTGGATTAAAAGAGAATGAACATGAAATATATTTTTTTTTTACCACACACAAATACATTTCTGCATCTTTGCTGTAGGGATTTTGTCTGTATCATATTTCTACATTTTCTATTTAGAAAAAAAATACTGTTTTCCATGCTTTTTTGTTTAATTATACAATGATACAGTAGTAATAAAATGTAATTGTATAACTGTGCATGAAAACACATTTTCCAAAATGTGTTTTTCAGTAATCCATGTGATTAATTTTATGCATATACACGATTTAGTGTTGTTGCCTCATGCTGTCATTAATTCATTAACAGAGTTTATTTATTTCAAGTCACATTAATGCAGGCATACAATACATTACTTAAACAAATCCCTATCCTGTATTTCTTTAGGAAAGTTTTTCCGCTTTATTGTGATTACTTAAAACAGCAAATCTCTGCAAAAGAAGGCTCACGGGCAGCACATTATTTAAAGCCTAAACAGATGTTCTTTTAGAATGTCCATTTTTGATCAGGGGATTCTTCTAAAAAGGATTTGCAGCTGCTTCGTCATATTACCTCTTTGCTGCCAATGAGGCGGTGGTAATATATAAATAAAATTATAGATTTCTGAAGGGCTTTTATTATTTTTTAAAGCCAACTATCACTAATTTCAATTGTTGCATTCTTTTTTTAATTATTTTTATGGAGGTTTAAAACAAAAGGGAATACAAAATCACCATATATCAAAGGCCATCAGTCAACAAAAATGATTACATTAAGCAGTCTGAAAGTATATCCATTAACAGGGTTGTTGAAATACATAAATACATAAATTGTAATACTATTTTTTTAAATAAGTTAAAAAGACATAAATAATTGACATAAAGACATATCATAGCTATAATATGCAATACAATGTTCCAATACTGGAATAAAATAATCTATTTAAAGGGCACTTTGCATTGTGAGAGAAATATCAGTAGTACTACCCCACATATACCAGCTGAAAATATTGCCTATATTAAATGTAGCAGTGTAGTATCAAGAAGATATATTTAATTGCAATCTTAAAATGAATTCAAAGTTGAAATAGAAACAAAATAAAAACAAAATTGATTGCAGATACAATATACAAAAAATAGCTAATATATGCATTTCACACCATATAATAAAAAAAAAAGTCCCAAAAGAATATTGTTCAGTGCCAAATCCTGGAACTTGTTCACTAGTATGCAAAGTATTTAATGTGCCTATATTTAATTACACTTAATGCCTGAGTGTTCCCCCAGAGGTCTGGCGGTGTCTAGGAGTATGGGAAAGTGTTTTACATTCTCTGTGCCGCCTGTAACCTTTTTTTCAAAACCCCGCACTGAATAGGCTTTCAACAGTTCCCGGTTAATGCCGAAAAAAATAACTGAAGCTTCGTAGGGTCAAAATTAGAGCCACACAAACAAATGTGAATGTGAATTTGGGGCATGTTTTTCATCTGAAACTTTAGGTTTTTGTTTAACTTTATACAAATATTTTTTATTCCCTATTTCCTTTTTCTAATAAGGTATATCTTAGACATGTGCAACGCTAAAAAAATTGTTTTATTTTGTTTCGACAAATTAGTTTAGTTAAGTTTCAAAATAATATTTATTTTCAGCAAATTAGTTATGTTAAGTTAAATTGTTTTTTTCTATCTGTTCTTTATTCATATTCATAATTCTATTCTGAAGTTTCGAATAGAATATAATGCATATGAATAAAGAATGAATAAAGAATGGATCCGAAAAAACAAAAGGATTAGAAAAAAAATTAACTTACAACTAATATGCTGCCGATTGCCGAAACAAAACTATCTAAAACCACCGCCACCACCCACATGACCACAACTAAATAAAGCTATTAACCCCTAAACCGCTGTCCCCCCACATCACCAACACTAACTAAACCTATTAACCCCTAAACCGTTGCCCCCCCACATCGCCGACACTAACTAAATCATTAATGCCTAAACTAACTAAACCTATTAACCCTTAAACAACAGTTCCTCGACATTTCCGACACTAACAAAACATATTAACCCATAAAACCACAGTTCCCCGACATCGCCGACACTAACTAAACCTATTACCCCTAAACGGCTGTATACCCACAAGACCAACACTAACTAAATCTATTAACACCTAAACAGCTGCCCCCCACATCGCAATAACCTAATATAAACTATAATAACCCCTAAACCTAACAATACTAATTTTAACATAATTAAAATAGACCTAAATTAAAGTTGCAATTATTAAATACCTATTTAAAAATAAATACAAACTTACGTGTGAAATAAAAATAAAACCTAAGCTAGCTACAATATAACTATTTACTAACTACCTAGTTAAAATAAATACAAACTTACCTGTGAAATAAAAATAAAACTTAAAGGGACATGAAACCCCCCAAAAATATCTCATGACTCAGATAGAGCATGCAATTATAAACAACTTTCCAATTTACTTCTATCATTTAATTTGCTTCCTTCTCTTATTATCCTTTGCTGAAAGGCTTATCTAGGAAAGCTCAGGAGCAGCAAATAACCTAGGTTCTAGCTGCTGATTGGTGGATGCATATATATATCTATATATATATATATATATATGTATATATATACCAATTGTCATTGGCTAAGTAATAACAAGAAGTGCAAATAATGTTATAGACAAAGTATAGTATAAACTATTAATAGGTGTAGTCTCAAAGTGTAAACATTGATTGTTAAATATATACAGTAGTGGTCTTAGAAAACCCTGATTGGCATCAAGTCAAATCGGCTAACAGCTGGAGGAAGAAGCCAGTTTTGAAAATCACTCCCGGTTAGAAACCGCTTCATGAGAGGAGAGAATACACTCATTCAAGAGGAGTTGATAAGTCTATATTGATTATTGTTATGTACACTTTCATCTGTACAGAATCGCTTGACTAGACAATTCCTCTAGTCTTGGTTAGATACCTTTTAACTCCTGTTCATTTTAATATTCATTGCTTCAGTTGCTTGCTTTGCATATATCTATATTTAGAAATTACACTCATATTACTCTTCTACCCCCCAGGTAGCCATATCAATTAGATTACTAATGCTGACCTTCATTACTAAGCCCATTTAAGATTTTGCTATTTGAGATGTATCATTAATTTGACCTTAATCCCACTAATGATATGTTGGCTTCCATTTATAGAAATTATAGTCCATAACAGAAATATACCTATATCAGGGTGTCATGTGACAGTTGTTTATTTCCATATTGGTATTGTCTAATACTATTTGTGTTTTTTTGGGAGAAAAACTTATGTGATTGCTCCATTCCCAAATCATTAACATCTGAAGAATCTAACTGTAATAATTGAGACCACATAGTTGGTTGCCGGTACTTTGCCCATCTACTACTTAGTGATATTGGTTGATATGCCATTTAGCCATATATATGAATAGGAGTTAAGTCCCTAGTTAATATATGACCCTACAAACACTTCTAGGATATCTGCTAGTTTACTAGCGTATTCATGTTGTTATTAGATATTGTAACACATATTTACTAGACTCGTTCTAGATTTGTACTTTCTCTGACTAGTAGAGGATAATTCTATAGGTATTGTACAACATTTTACCTCTAATATACTACATTCTAGGGTCTTACTTTCAGTTATATATCTATATGAGTGCTGTGCCAATGTAATATTTTGTTTGTTCTATATCTTATATAAACTACTAGCTCTGTCTATAAATTTATACAAATAGAGTCCCAAACTTAATTTTATTAAGGTCTTTGAACTGCTGGTATGTGCTTGCGTAATTTAGCCACCCCAACAAAGGCCTCTATTACATGGTGGTAACCAAGTCAGCATCCTAGATCCTAGTTTGTAATCTTGTGTGGACTATGGTTAGTGTTAACTCCCTCCCAGTACTTGATGTTATGAAAGACATATGTCCTATATATAAAAAGAATTCACGTTTAAATTATAGTTATCCTTTGTAATAAACCAGTCAAACGAACTATATTGGGAGAAACTAGCACTTTAACATTTGTTAGGTGCACTAGATATTAGGCCACTAGTTGACAATCAGTATGTGTCTTAAACAGATAGACACACATGACTTGAGTGATTGTTAAATATTTTAGGCATATCTATACCCCAATATAACCCTGGTTGATAGGGTAGTATTCATTTTTCCCTAAGCCCCTAGGTCTAATTTTGAATGTGTGTTAGTCCTTTGTGTTGTTATGATTAGGGATGCTGCAAAAGGGATATATTGGCTATTAATACCCTTTATTCAGACAACAAAAAGGAATTGTGTATGTGTGTGATAATTCCTGACAAACAGGTATTTTAACATGGTTATAATAAAGTTTTACTTTTTAAGGTGTACTTTTTCTTGAATTAACTCCACAACCTCTTTATATTGTTTAATCAACATTGTGCTCAATTCAGCATAGTGGAGGTATTTCCTACATTTTGTTTGGTATTATTTACTAGTGATTACATTCACATTTGAATTGTATTTGGGATTAAGTTGGAGACAGGAGCAATATGGCAGGCTACTTGTCTACCAACATTAATTTTGATCAATGGAAAGAAGAGTCTGAACGTATGTTTGCCCTTAATATTGGCAGTGCGTGCCCTAAAGCAACCTCAGTGGAGGAAACATTTAAGAATGTGGCTAAACTGATGAAAAAACAAGTGAAAACATTTTGGGAAATATTTAGTTTAGAAAACTACATTAAAAATAACATAATCCCAAGAGGATTGAGGATACATTTGGCACCATCTTTTCATATTACTGATGAATCTTTCATAACACAATGGGAGGAGATTTTAACACATTGCTCCCTAGACCTAATGAGATTAACATTACAATAAAATAATAAAAATAAACAACATGAGCAAGTATCCAATATGGTAGAAGAAGCAAACGTATATGTAGATAAATATAAACTAAATAAAGACTATGAGGCATTGGATAAGAAACTAAAATATTATATAGACAAATTGAAGGAGGAGCTAAGCGAAACTAAAAATCGCAAATTAAAAAGGGATTGGTCTGACCACGAAAAAGGGTATATATATATAAGTCGAATTTCAAGCGTAGAAACCCTAGGAACACACAGGTTACTCAGAATAGATATAACAAGAATAGTAATGATACTATGAACCAAGAAGTATCTGATAAATCATCTACTGATACTGAGACCTCAGATGAAGAGTCTACTACAAGTACCCAAATGAATACACAAATTGTACCATTAGAATAACCTTCAATTACTAGAGAGACCTCTTAACCCCAAGAGAAATATGCAAACAAAGAGACAAAACAAAGGCAAACAGAAAGCGAATCAAAAATAAACATAGGAGTAATTAACCTCTCAACACTCACTCTAAGAAATGAACACTATACACTATTATCCAGAGGGCTATCCTTTATTCCAAAACCTAAATTTGACAAATTTACTAGGGTAAAATATACTCACATGTTTGCAAGAAAACTGGCCTTACACAAATATCATAAACAGAAAAACACAAGAGAGTTGGCACAATTGGGTATTGATGTGCAAGATCATGAAACTTTCGATACCCTAATGGAAATACTCCAAGAAAGTGATGAGGGTAATAGCGAGAATAGCGTCCCTAAAATGAAACCAAAAAGTACCTTTATGCCACCAATTACGCATTATGCAAACATTGATAAATTTGTAAACATGGTCACTAGTGAATTTGACTATATCCCTAGAAATTCTAATGTGAAATCTAATTTAACTTATAAACAGAGAATAGCCCTAAAAGAACTGAAGGAAAATCCGAACATCACAATAAAAAATGCGGATAAAGGTGGTAACATTGTGATAATGAACAACACTGATTATGTCACTATGTGTAAGAACATTTTAAGTGTTAATACTAACTATTAACTGCTTGAGAGAGATCCAACAGGAAATTACCTTAAAGAGCTGAAATCTTTATTGGATTATGGCCTATATAATGAACTAATCTCAAGAGAAGAATTCAGAGCCTTATACAATCTTAAAACACGAGTGGCAATTTTTTATGGTTTACCTAAAATCCACAAACAAAAAAATCCACCACCAGGAAGACCCATTGTCTCAGGCAATGGATGCCTAGCAGAGAATATAAGTATTTTTGTGGATGGTAAACTAAGGGAATTTGTATATACCTTATCTTCTTTTGTTCAGGATACAACTGATGTTTTGAAACAGATACATGATATAGTAGTCAACACTGATAGCTTTCTGGCGAGTATTGATGTTGAGAGCCTATACTCAAATATTCAACATGAGTTGGGCATTAAAGCTGTCAAATACTTCTTGAAATCAAAAAATCCTAAACCTAACATTAATGATCAATTCATTGTGGACCTTCTAAAATTTGTGTTAGAACATAATTATTTTCTCTTTGATAAGAAGATATATTTGCAAAAACAGGGGACTGCGATGGGCACATGTGCCCCAACTTACGCAAACCTGTTTTTAGGATGGATTGAGAAAATCTCTATATTAAATAATGAGTTAAATCCTTTCCTAAATAAGATTGACTTATATCTCTGCTTCATAGATGATGTACTTATACTATGGAACAGCACTCAGGAGGAATTCACTGAATTCATGAACTGGTTGAATCAAAATGAATTTGGAATGCATTACACACATGAAATAAGCAAAACCGAAATTGCCTTTTTAGATCTTCTAATTACAAAGGATGAGGATGGGAAACTCTCCACTAAGATCTTTAGGAAACCTACTGCAAGCAATAGCTTGTTGATAATCAGTGGAGTATTATTAATAAAAGAAGGGGACCTATGGTGAAGAGTATGGTTTACATATGAATTGGGAATCAAAATATCATATAGTAAATTGAAACACATCTCATCCTACCATATAGGTGTCTTACAGCAGGAGAATAGCTAAATTAAATAAAGAAAACTAGTTGTTCTTAAAGAATTTCAATATGTTTCAACATATTTCACAAAATGCAGTGTGCCACAAAAATAAAAAGGGAACAACAGTGGCAAACATAAAGTAATGTATATATTATATATGCCGCCCATTGCTAGCATGCGGCCAATTGTGTGCCAGCAGAGGCTCTCAATAACCCCGGTCGGACTTGTCCGGGGTAATTTTAATCTGCAAAATCAGAGTCGGTGAGTAGGTTAGGAAGCAGCGGTCATTAGAATTAAGAGGACCAGCATCGAAGCTTCATAAACACTGCATCTCGCAGCTCTATGAATTTTTCCCATAATGTCATAATCAAAAGTAACTCATAAGGTAAGGGATATTTGCACCTTAGCACCACAATATTAACAACTAAGATTTGAAATAAAGCAGGCAAGGCATTTGCGGGCTCTAATGAGTAGATAGGTAATATGGAGTGCTCTACTGAACTACAAAGAAGGAACTGCTCAAACAGGCTAAAGAAAGGGCCGATTATTTCCTAAATGCAACAGGGCTTAGAATTTGGCTTTATGTAAAGATGTTAGACGTGAGGGGAGCAATGTAACTAGCATTAATCAAGTTAAAACCCTAAACTGTAGACATCATATCTATATACTATAATATCCTCTACATAAGGGGCTTACATTGAGGTACATAAGGAGCTTTAAATCAATCTTATGTCCTGCAGGCCCTGCAGCAGACAGCTAGGCAGTAGCCAAATGTACCCATAGAGAGAAGATTATAAACACCAAATTGCTAATATATTATAAAATATCATGCTATGCATAACAGTCTTGTACTCATGTTGTGGCAGATTGATTCATATTTAAAATAACAAATATATAGCATAAGGGGGGCATGTACGAACAGCGATCCCAAGCTGTAACACTTTCCCGTAGCTCCTGCTGATTGCTCATTAATCTGCCGGTTAATAGAGAAATACTACAGCACTACAGTCTAACTTGTCATATATATTGCTATACTGCTCAGAGGAGCATTATGCCTCAAAGATTTTGATGTATTTTTGAAGCTAGAGCTTAGCATCGGACGACAGAGCCCTGAAGTGGCAGCTTGCTAACAGGCAATGCTACCCCCTCGGATGTTAGTTCAATGGCTTAGAAATTAGTATATGAGCCTACCTAGGTTTAGCTTTCCATAAAGAATACCAAAAGAGCAAAGCAAATTTTACTATAAAAGTAAATTGGAAAGTTTTTTAAAATTGCGTGCCCTATTGGAAAGTTTAATTTTGACTAGACTGTCCCTTTAATTTGCTCCACGCATGCTACAGAATAATATGATTGACATAAATTTGGAATCAGCCAATCAGATTCCAGTTCATTCCTATTGGCTGATCCAATCAGCCAATCAGATTTTCCCTACCTTAATTCCGATTGGCTGATAGAATCCTATCAGCCAATCGGAATTCAAGGGACGCCATCTTGGATGACGTCATTTAAAGGAACCTTCATTCGGACTTAGGACGTCGGAAGAAGAGGATAGATTCGCGCCGGAGGTCTTCAAGATGGAGCCGCTCGTCATCGGATGAAGATAGAAGATGCCGCTTGGATGAAGATGGTTGCCGGTCCGGATCTCCTCTTCTGCCCGGATAGGATGAAGACTTTGGAGCCTCTTCTGGACTTCTTCTTGCCGCTTGATAGAAGACTTCAACCGGATGATGGATCTCCAGACCCCGCTTGGGCTTGGATGAAGATTTCGGAGCCTGGACGGATCGGTGATACCCGGTGTGGTGAAGATAAGGTAGGAAGATCTTCAGGGGCTTAGTGTTAGATTTATTTAAGGGGGGGGGTTGGGTTAGATTAGGGGTATGTGGGTGGTGGGTTGTAATGTTGGGGGGGTGGTATTGTGTTTATTTTTACAGGCAAAAGAGCTGAATTCTTTGGGGCATGCCCCGCAAAAGGCCCTTTTAAGGGCTGGTAAGGTAAAAGAGCTTTTCTATTTTAATTTTAGAATAGGGTAGGGCATTTTTTTATTTTGGGGGGCTTTGTTATTTTATTAGGGGGCTTAGAGTAGGTGTAATTAGCTTAAAATTGTTGTAATATTTTTATTATGTTTGTAATTAATTTTATTATTTTTTGTAACTTAGCTTTTTTTATTTTTTGTACTTTAGTTAGTTTATTTAATTGTATTTATTTGTAGGTATTTCATGTAATTAATTTATTATATATAGTGTAGTGTTAGGTTTAATTGCAACTTAGGTTAGGATTTATTTTACAGGTGATTTTGTAATTATTTTAACTAGGTAGCTATTAAATAGTTCTTAACTATTTAATAGCTATTGTACCTGGTTAAAATAAATACAAAGTTGCCTGTAAAATAAATATAAATCCTAAAATAGCTACAATATAATTATAATTTATATTGTAGCTATATTAGGGTTTATTTTACAGGTAAGTATTTAGCTTTAAATAGGAATAATTTATTTAATAAGAGTTAATTTATTTTGTTAGATTTAAATTATATTTAACTTAGGGGGGTGTTAGGGTTAGGGTTAGACTTAGCTTTAGGGGTTAATAAATTTATTAGAGTAATGGTGAGGTCCGGTCGGCAGATTAGGGGTTAATACTTGAAGTTAGGTGTCGGCGATGTTAGGGAGGGCAGATTAGGGGTTAATAACTTTATTATAGTAGCGGTAAGGTCCGGTCGGCAGATTAGGGGTTAATAATTGTAGGTAAGGTAGCAGCGACATTGGTGGCGGCAGATTAGGGGTTAATAAATATAATATAGGGGTCGGCGGTGTTAGGGGCAGCAGATTAGGGGTACATAGGGATAACGTAGGTTGCGGCGGTGTGCGATCGGCAGATTAGAGGTTAAAACATTTTATTAGAGTGGCGGCGATGTGGGGGGACCTCGGTTTAGGGGTACATAGGTAGTTTATGGGTGTTAGTGTACTTTAGAGCACAGTTGTTAAGAGCTTTATAAACCAGCGTTAGCCCATAAAGCTCTTAACTCCTGACTTTTTCTGCAGCTGGAGTTTTGTCGTTAGATTTCTGACGCTCACTTCAGCCAAGACTCTAAATACCGGCGTTAGAAAGATCCCATTGAAAGATAGGATACGCAAATGGCGTAGGGGGATCTGAGGTATGGAAAAGTTGCTGCTGCAAAGTGAGCGTTAGACCCTTACCTACAAGACTCTAAATACCAGTGGTAGCCCAAAACCTGCATTAGGAGCCTCTAACGCTGGTTTTGACGGCTAACGCCAAACTCTAAATCTAGCCGATAGTCTTTATTCTGCCTTTGTTAATAAAATTTAAAAAATTAAGATGTAATGCCATTCTTTTATACAGTGTCAATTACTATCATGTTCTAAATAAATGTATTAATCGATTTCTATACAGGATGCGCTTGTCAGTAGCGAAGCCATCCGTAGGAAGCAGGTGACATAATAGGGGGATTCCTAGCTGTTACGAATATGCATACGCGAAACTGGAGCATGCTTGGAATTCATTCCGAAGAAAAAATATAATTACGCATGCGCAGATGAAACAAGGGGCGGATGACTTCGATTGACGGCCGCCTAATGGCCAGAATGTCGACTGGTTGTGAAAAAAACGTGATCGACACAGAAAAAACAAACAAATACGGGTTGAATTTGGGGATTGTTTATACATAGCTTATAACGGCAATATATTAATATATACACACAATCATAAGAATTGATGAATGAAAGTCATATTTATTTTGAAAAAAGAATGCTATACCTGATCTATATTAGGGTAAGTTTACCTTCACTTTAAGGCTGTGTGAATGCTGTGAGCCATGCAAACATTGTGTATGAATGTTCTGACCTTTTTTTTTAGTCCTTTTTAGACTATGTATGTGGTGAAAACTATCACAAGTTTTTTTCTGTGCATGTAGCAAAATCTATCCTCATCCCTTTAAGACTGTGTGCATTGTGTGTGATTTGTCCCTTTAATCCTATGTTTGGGTATGTGTGTGGAGTGATCCGAGTGTGTGAAATGTTTTTTGTATTATCTGTGTGCCTGTACCTTTAAGATTGTGTGTGCATTGTTTAAGCTGTCTATTTAAATCTGTATCCTTTGTGTGTGTTTTTGTCCCTTTAAGATTGTGAGTGTTTTGGGATAGCTGTCCCTGTAAGGCTTTGTGTATGTTTGTGCATATTGTGATCCTTTCCTTTAATACTTTTTTGTGTATGCTTTTATGCTGTGTTCCTAGTATTAGTTTGACTTTCCCTTTAAGGCTATGTGCATGTTGGGCGTACTTTCCTGTTAAGGCTGCGTGCATGTGTGTGTTTGTTCTTCCTTTAAAATTGTGGCTGTGTGTGCATTCACCTGTACCATTAAGACTTTGGCTGTGCTTATTGCATCTGTGTTTATCCCTTTAATGCTGTGTATATTGTGTGTGTTCTGTGCATGTGGCATAGCTGTCCTTGTTCTTTTAAAACTTATGTGTATTGTGTGTGTTTGTTCACACTATGATCTATCTCTTCAAGTCTTAGTTTGGGCGTGCATGTGGAATGATATGTCTTTTTAAAGGACCAGTCAACACAGTAGATTTGCATAATCAACAAATGCAAGATAACAAGACAATGCAATAGTACTTAGGGGCCTATCTATCAAGCTCTGTATGGAGCTTGATGTCCCGTGTTTCTGGCAAGCCTTCAGACTAAAGACCGCTGCTCCACAACCTGTCCGCCTGCTCTGAGGAGGCGGACAGACATCGCCACAATTCAATCCTATCAAATACGATCTGGTTGATTGACATCCCCACTGCAAGTGGCCGATTGGCGGCAAATCTGCAGTTGGCAGCATTGCACCAGCAGTTCACAAGAGCTGCTGGTGCAATGCTGAATGCGGAGAGCGTATTGCTCTCTGCCTTCAGCAAGGTCTGTCGGACATGATCCGCAATTTCAGATCATGTCCGACAGGCCTTTCATAAATAGGCCCCTCTGTCTGAATTTCAAATTAATAGTAGATTTATTTTTGACAAATTTTTTTTCTTCATGATTCAGAGCATGTGATTTTTTATTTTTTTTTAAAGAAGTTTTTATTTTGAAAAAATAACAGATTTTACAAAACGTAGATAAGAATATTTCCATATTGTAACAATGAGGTACAGCAGTAAAAGTGCTTTTGGATTAAAGGTCCATACATCATACATAAAAATGCAACAAGTTCAGTACATAGGTTCAGTGCAGAGGCCTGTATGACCCATGCTTCTATATTACAGTGTCTGTGATATTACATGAGTTATATATTAAATAGCGTTATCCTCAAAAGGGTACTGGTCACCTGGCTAAGATGGTGTCTAAGGCCAAAGCCTGATGTTTGGTATAAGGGATGATAGTGGGTTCTAAGTTTGTGTCGCTCTTTGTGCTGGTTCCATAAAGATAATTTAAGTTTGTGTGTGACTAATGAGCCTGATTAGAGGTGGTGGCACCTTTCAAGTTGTAGGAAACTCTCTACCTTGTCCTCCCACTCTTTCCCAGTCGGGGTATTGGAAGATTTCCAGTGTCTTGGGATTAGGGTTTTAGCGCTGTTTAGCATGAGGATCAACAGGTTCCTAGCATTACTGTCGTGCAGTTTTGGTAGGAGTAGAAATAGTAAGATCTGTGGATCGTTTGGTAGCTGTTTGCCTATTGTGTCTGACATGCGATCCAGTACCATCAGCCAGAACGTATTTAGTTTATTACACTGTCACCATATATGTGTAGGGGTGCCTATTTCTCCGCATCCCCTCCAGCACTTATTGCTAGTCGTTTTGTAAATAGTGTGTAGTCTGCTGGGGGTCAGACGCCATCTCGTTAAAAATTTGAAGTTGGTTTCAAGGACTCTTGTGGAAATTGATGAGCACTTAGTAGTGTTAAAAACAGTCAGCCAGGGTGGAGTCTGGCCGCGCTGGAAGATGGCCACACACTAGAAGGGCTCCTGCTTCCAAAACTGGCAAACTAGCTTTTTAAGGCATTAAATTGGACTATCTGATACTGAGTGGGCAGAAGTGACAGCCCTGGCATAGACCTGATACCCTTAGAAGCAACTGCTAACCTGCAAGGATCTGCACTGGGCTTGAATTCCCTTGAGGCCTGCTTGAGACTTAAAAACACCGGACCTGTACTGGAGACTGACTGCGGAGAAGGGGGCCTCCTGTGATATCCTCCCTTTGCTCGGTAGTTAAACAACAGAAGTCAAGGCTCTCTCGGTGAGTGTGAATACAGCAGAACAGCACCTACCTTTAAGCAGTGGACAGTACAGGCCCACATCTGCTCTGAGCGCGAAGTCACCACCTTTGCCGTAGCTACTGAGAGGGGCCTCTCGCGCACCGCCGTTAGAGCTCTTCAGATCCCGGAGAGTATTGGGGCTAACAGGATAGCTTTTAGAGCCCGCGAGAACCACATGGAGAGACAAGGAATCGCACCCGCTGAGAGCAGGGAGTTGCTTGCAGGGGGCCCGCACTTTTTAAAAGGTGAGGTTGCGGGAAGGCCGGGCACTGGGGACAGGCAGTGTAGAGTTGGCGCTCATAAGTCCCAGAGATTGGATAAGTAAGGGACAGCGCTCTATGAGCAATTTATTTAAATGAAAGCACAATTGGTGTCTGATCACTGGCCACATATACCCTAGAAGCGCAACTCGCAATTTGCAAGTAAAACAGCACACCAAAGAAAAGGGAAAACAACGATAAAACTATAGGTAATGCCTAATAAGAGGCAGAGCAGGACTGACAGGTCAATATCTACAAAACCACTTTCCCAATATTTAAAACCAATAGACCCAGGCAAATCTATACCTAGGGAAGACATGGCTCTATCACAGACCCCCTCCCTTCACGCTGAAACTCCTCAATCACAATATCTCACTAAAGAGGACATTGTTCATTTGTGCTCTAAAGAGGACATCAGAGGGGTTATGCAAGAGATGAAAACTTTATTTGGCGACCTCAGAAAAGATATATCAGCGCTAGACACGAGAATACTCAAGGTTGAGTCTAATTTTCACACTGCATCTGCTACCATAAAACAGAACTCTACTGTGCTGCAACACCACACAGACAATTTACAATTTTTAAACAACAAGATCGAGGACCTTGATAACAGAGGCCGCAGAAACAATCTGCGAATCTGCGGCATCTCTGAAACAGTCCACCAACAGGGGATAGAGGGTTACTTGTAAGCCCTCTTCCGAATCATTAAAGGAGACCCCTCTGCCCCAGAGGTGCCGCTTGAGAGAGCACATAGGGCGCTTAGGCCCAAGCCTTCCGGTAAGGCCCCACCAAGAGACATAATAGTTAAATTCCTTTGCTTTAAGGACAAAGAGGGAATTATCCAAGAAGCAAGGCGTAAACATCCTATAACTCACGCTGGAGAAGAAGTTCAAATTTTCACTGATCTCTCGCCAGTCACCCTTCAAAAGAGAAGGGAATTGAGCCACATAACATCAACACTAAGAGCCCACAAGATCCAGTATCGCTGGGGATTCCCAGTTTCTATTATCGCCAACAACAACAAGACTGTTATTTTCCGGCCAGGCGCAGATGAAAAAGAATTTTTTGACAACCTATCTCTGCGGCCACCTACACTACAGAGTGCTAATGAAGAAGCTGAAACGCCTTCCTCCCAGTCCTCATTCAGATAACAGCTGAGGACAAGAATCTTCTGGGTAAAGTACTGTATCTCAAGTCTGTTCTTGTTAAGACTATAGAATGTATTATTCACACTTGTCCTGTGGGTCTATGCCATGGTCCCTCAATTCCTCAGAACTGTTTAATGGCACCTCTATTGGACTGTCACTCACATGTGAGAAAAAGAGGGAAAGTCGTGATGAGTTATGGAGCCTAGTGTGACATTGTTAAATTGTTTGTTACTGTATTTACCTTAGAGTACTTAATTTTAGAATCACATGTTTGTCTGTTGGCACATGTACATTATCTGCGAGGGAATACGCACTAGATACAGCCTCACTTATATAATAAGGCACACGTCCTTCATACACATGTAGAAAGAGACATTTTAACACTTTACAAATCTCCCGTTCCACCATAAATCAGGGAATACAGCACCGTTCACCCAATAGGAGGTTAACACACCGCCAACGGATGAGCCACACTGTAAATACTCTCTATCAAACACACAACGCATGGATAAATACTTCTCCTTGCGACCTATTCGCAGAGAGAGCTGATCAACACATAGACCACCTAAACAGTGCGCCTCCTGCCGAGCATTCCTAATAGCTGTTCACGAACAGTTGGACACTAGTCGCCACCTTGCTCTGCCTGTCATACACCATCGCGACTAGCTCCAAGACCTACTTAGACTCACCCTGTTCCACGATAGAATATACATCAGATAAATAGCCTAGTCCACGACATAGTCCAAACCAATAGCTTTCACACTATTCCTATTGCCGTAATTTACCATACCCCAATGAAGTAATTGGGGTATTAAAGTCTTTTATAATTGACGCCAGTTGCAGGGCTTTTCCCCTTTTACTGTTGATACAGGTTTGTAACTGTTGAACTACAGAGTCTTATTTTTTTTTCCTCTCTCTTCTCTGTTGTTTGTTTTGTGTGTTATTTTTTCTAGTATTTTTTTTTTAAACTGTTTGTTAAGCTATAATCCTTGCCACCTTATAGAACAAGAAAACTAAGCACCCAGTGATTAAAAGGACATTCAGATTGTTCTGTATAATTGGTTACCCTTCCTATACCCCTCTTAACACTTCCCCTCTAACTTTTACTCCCCCCACTAACACCTACTGAACCCCCTCCCACTTTCCTTCCCTCTCTCCACTTACTTCCCCCTTCTCCTTAATTTTCTTTTTTTTTTTTTTTTCTCACAAGGACTGTAATTATGCAGCCCAAGGTTAGCAGGTTCCAAGATCATGGCATCAACATCACCATAATAAACGCTAAAGGCCTAAACTGTCCTGGCAAACGCTCTATCGCCTTTAAAGAGTTAGCTAAACTAAAGAGTCAGATAATCTGAGTCCAAGAGACCCATTTTCGGAAGGGTAAGGAGCCTAAATGGTTGCATCCTCAGTACCCAAGGGCTATATTTGCCTCGGGGACGAGCAAAAAGGGAGGGGTGGGTATCATTTTCCACAAATCAGTCCCTTTCCACACGACCCAGGTCGAGAAGGACCCAGAGGGCAGATTCATAATTGTGATAGGAACACTATACGGACACTACATCACTCTGGCGTCCATTTACTCTCCTAGTCTTTCTCAGGGGCGTTTTGTTAAAAAGGTTGTGGACCTCCTGTTGGAGCACTCTAAGGTGATAACCTTCTTGGCAGGGGACTTTAACCTGGTAGCTAATCCCTCCGTGGATTCCTCGAAAGGTGTAACTTGCACCCCATATTCAACAATACAACAGGTTAACACTATCCTCAGGGATGTGGCACTACATGATACCTGGAGATCCTTACACCCAACCTCGAGAGACTACTCCTTTTACTCAATTCCCCACAACAGCTACTCGAGGATAGATTACATCTACACAGACGCCAACGGCCTCTCCATCACACAAAGATGTGACATAGGTCACATTACTTGGTCAGATCATGCACCAGTCTCCTGCCTGGTCCAGTGGCCTGACATCCCAGTCACCAATTACACATGGAAACTGGATGATTCTATATTAGATGACCCCTTAATCCTAGAAGACGTACGCAAAACATTAAAAGAATATTTCACAATTAATACACCCCAACTTACTTCTGTCGTGACAGTATGGGAAGCTCACAAAAGCGTAATCCGAGGGGCCCTTATCAAACATAAAGCAATACTTAATAGACGCTACAGAGTAAAATATACCGATTTATTTTCCACACTAAAAAGCCTAGAAACCTCCCATAAGACTGACTCACTAAACATGACGTTAAAAATAAACTACTCTCCACAAAAAATGAGTTGAATAAACATTTAGAGGAAATGTGCCAAAAGAAAGCATTTTCCTTGAGGCGGTTCTACTACGAAGGAGGGAACAAACCTGGGAAAATTCTGGCTAGGACCCTCAAAAGATGGCAATTGCAGTCCTACATCCATTCAATCAAAACTAATGACGGCCACCGTATGAATAGTAGCAAGCAGATCGCTTCTGCGTTTCATAAATACTACTTCTCTTTGTATAACATAGGGGCTGAGCTGGAGACAATGGAGAGTGTGACCCCCTCAGCATAGGAGGGTTGCCGCAATTGACTTATACCTTCGAGACCTCGGCTTACCAAACTTAACCAAAGAGGCCTCAGATTACTTAGACTCCCCAATCACCAAAAAGAAGCTATCCCAAGCCATTAAAGATTACCCATCGGGAAAAAGTCCAGGCCCAGATGGCTTCACCTTGCCCTATTACAAAACATTTATAGAGGAAATTTCAAGCCCCCTCCTCCAACTGTTCAACAGCCTCAGGGATAACCCAAAATTATCAGGGGTCCTACTGGAGGCCCACATAACCGTCATCCCTAAGCTGGGTAAGATACCAGAGGCCCCAGACATGAAACAACGCAGACATGAAACTTTTGGCTAAAATAATGGCAGGCCGCCTCAACAAATACCTCCCAGAACTAGTTTCCAACGATCAGGTGGGCTTTGTCCCTGGCAGAGAGGCCAGGGACAACACCACCAAGGTCTTACAACTAATTTCCCACGCCAGAAACTCCGGCACTCCATTGGTGCTGTTTTCAACCGATGCGGAGAAGGCCTTCGACAGGGTCGATTGGCTTTTTCTGCGTCGGGTTATGGCGACGATGGGTTTTGGGGCCGCTTATTTAAATACGGTTTTCTCCCTTTCTTCGAGCCCGAATGCCAGGATTAGAAAGAACGTGATATTATCCGAATATTTTACCATCAGGAATGGCACTAGGCAGGGCTGCCCCTTTTTCCCCGTTATTATTCGCTCTTTCAATAGAGGCACTAGCCCAAAAAATCAGACAGAACCACAACATTAAAGGGCTGCAAATTGACCATACCGAGTATAAACAGGCACTATACGCCGACGATGTCCTTTATACCATCACAAATGTTGAAACTTCTCTCCCTGAACTTCTTAAAGAACTGGAAACATTTAGCGGAGTATCTAATTTTCTCCTTAACCTTAGTAAATCGGAGCTTTTAAACGTTAACACGTGCCCCAAAATCATACAGTCATTGCACACAAAATACAACATTAAAATTGCTACAGAAAAACTAAGATACCTGTGAATATTCCTTACTTCTGACCCCTCGGACCTTTTCAAGCATAATTATGGGACCCTCAAACACAATATCACAACTGACTTGTCCTCCTGGGGTAGCAGACCCCTTCCCTGGTTGGGAAGGGTGGGGGTTATTAAAATGAATATCCTCCCTAGGATCCTATACATATTTCAAACGGTCCCCATTGCCCTCCCAGCCGGTTACTTGGACCAACTCCAAAGACTGATCAAACAGTATGTATAGGCTTAAATTAAGCCTCGCCTCCCCAGGCGTACCATGTACTTACCTAGGGATAGGGGTGGCCTGGGTCTCCCTGACTTAAAAACATATAGAAACGCAGTCATCTTACAAAGGATAGTTGAGTGGGCGCACAACACAGAACAGAAAGCATGGGTTCACTTAGACAGGAGAATCCTTAGGCTAGATAACATGGGCATATTGGCCTGGGTCGCCCCCTCAAAGAGACCGAATCATTTACGAGATTACCACCTACTCGCAGAGACTCTCAGAGTGTGGGATGGCATTTTGGCTACTACAACTCATGTATCCACAAGATACTCGCCACTCCTTCCGATTATTGAAAACCCTGACCTCCCCTTTCATAAACTAGGCTATCGCAGGACTAAACCTTACAGCATCAGGGAGGGATCGATACAAAGCATTGTTGAGAATGGGAACATGGTGCCCCAGGAGAGGCTGGGGGAAATGCACCCAGACATCTTCAATCTTCAGTTCATGGCTCCATTATAACCAGCTTCTCCATTTCATAAAGTCACATAAGCATAAGCAGGACCTAGGGAGAAACCAAACTCCCTTTGAGAATCTCTGTTCCTCCGCGCGGGCCCCGGGACACCTGATTTCGCTGATTTATAGAATCTTGCTCGTCCCTGAGGCAAATGTACTCCCTTCATACACAAGTCAATGGCACAGAGAGTTTGGATCTGACTTTGATCATGCGGTGTGGGCGAAGGCCTGGACTCTGATTAAGAAATCCTCAGTGTCTGCTCACGTCCAGGAGTCTCATATTAAACTTCAAGGCAGATGGTACCTCACTCCGCTGAGGCTGCACAAAATTTTTCCTACCCTCAGCCCCACCTGCTGGAGGGGCTGCGGGGGAGACGGGTCATTGCTTCACATTTGGTGGCACTGCCCAAATTTGGCAAATTTTTGGCAGAAAACTACCGCAGAGATGTCCGTAATCCTCAACATTACATTCTCGAACTCTCCAGAGATACTTTTATTTTTGTCTCTCCCCAAAACCCAAAGTGATGTGCATCTAGCACTTATGCTGATTATGATCACCGGGGCTAAGATGTTGATCCCTAGAAAATGGAAAACGCAAGTTGCCCCTTCCATTGAGGAATGGCGTGCACAAATTGATAATACCCTCCTCCTGGAGAGATATCATCATCTGAAAATGCATAAACTAGAGAAATATGAGATAATGGTGGCCTTGTGGCACAAAACAATCTAGTTCCTGGCAGATCATCCTCTTTTTTTTTTTTTCTTCTCTTTTTTCATTCTTTTTCTTACCTCTTCCTGAAAAACTTTTTAGATAACCCACTGTTCAACTAATGGTTCACAGCGTAATATTAAGTTAAGATATATAAAATTGAAATTGTTTGTTATGGGTTCCACCCTCGGTTGCGATGGATGGAATCTAAAAATATGGATGTGAAATTTATCCTGGTTATGATTATTCAAATTGTCACTGTTCAAAGTAATGGATTGTAACCATACCTTTCTTTACTTTATGACTGTATTCTGATTATTCACATCAATAAAGCTTTTGAAGAAAAAAAAAACAGTCAGCCAGTCCTTAGCAGCGATGATAATGCCCAGTTCCTTGTCCTATGAGTTGGTGTAAGAAGGAAAGAGTTGAGGCTATTTGATTAGCAGTAGTTTCTATAGTTTTGACATGGCGTGTGTTGGGGTGTTTTCTAAGTGGCATAGGGTCTCAAATGGTGTTGTGTTTATAGTTAGATGATGTTTCTTGGGTCGAGTGTCTATGTAGTGACAGATTTGGGAATAGGCATACCAGTTCAGGGGAATCTCGGGGTGCATCTCCTGGATGGCGGAGATGGGTCTATGTGTTTTATTTTCGCGGAAGAGCGAAATTGTTCTGCCCTTAATGTGACACCCAACTTCTAATGAAGTGTCTTTGAAGTTCCAGGACAGGTCCAGGTTGTGGCAAAGTGAGGACATGGGGGACAGAATATTAGAGATGTTAGTGGATGTGTTTATTAATTTATCCCATGTCATGAAAGAGAAGAAGATATTGTGCTATGTTAGAGGGTCTGTGTTTTTGAGGTATCCAGGCTGCAAGCCCAGCGTTGCTTAGACCCAAAAAGTATCTATCAATCCGGACCCATTGTTTTATTGTTATTGTTTGTGCACCAATCCAATAGCTTATGCCGCATTATAGCTTCTTTATAAGTTAAGATATTAGGGACTCCCAACCCACCCCTGTCTCTTGGTAAGTACATGTTCTTTCTAGCAATTCTGGGCCAAGCTCCCTGCCAAATGTATGCTCTATTAATGATTGTATTTTATTGAGATAGTGTATAGGGAGGTGTATGGGCATGGTTTGCAGGAGATATAGAAGTCTTGGCAGATCATTCATTTTTACAACATTTATTCTGCCAATCCAAGATATTGATTTATTTTTCCAGCTTGATAAGTCTGTGGTTAGCGTTTTTCCATAGTTTTGTAGTTGGCTGTGTATAATGTTTGAACGTCAGGTGCTAGGTAAATGCCCAAGTATTTCAGTTTGATTCTTTGTATTTTAAGGGGGCAGTTTGGGATCAATTGATTAATTTCTCTTTCCCCATAATTTATATTTAAATATTCAGATTTTGTTAAGTTTAGTAGAAATCCTGAAACCTGACCAAACTTCTCAAAAGCCACAAGGGCCCCTGGGAGGGAAGACTCTATCTGATTAAGGGTGAGGAGAATGTCGTCGGCATATAATGCCAGCTTGTGCTCCATGTCTCCAATATGAATCCCTGTGATGAGGGTGTCGTTTCTGATCTGTTGGGCGAGGTTTTCAATGAATAAGGCAAATAAAGCAGGCGAGAGAGGACAGCCTTGCCTTGTTCCATTGTATATATTGAAGCTGTCTGACAAAATGCCATTAACCTTAACCCTAGCAGTGGGAGCCGAATATAGGGAAAATACTAATTATAAGAATTTGTCGCCGAATTTCATTTTCTGCATTACTGTTTTCAGGAAAAGCCAATTAACTTTCTCTGCATCCGTGGAAACAATAATGGTAGGGGTGCGAGTGGCCTGGGCATGGGAAATAATCTGTAGTGTTTTCAGGGTGTTATCCCTAGCCTCCCTTCCTGGAATGAAGCCTACCTGATCTGTGTTGATTAATTTAGGTAGGTATCTGTTCAGCCTTGTTGCTAGTATCTTGGTGAAGATTTTTATCTCAGAATTTAAGAGGGACATGGGGTGAAAATTTTCAGGTCTATTTGGCATTTTCCCTGGTTTGGGGAGGACTGTGAGTTACCTGAGAATCCTGAAGAGTGAATTAATGAGTTGAAGGTGTTTGTTAAGGGACAAACGAGGTGGTGGATGTATGTCTTATAGTATGTCATGTTAAACCCGTCTGGGCCTGGGCTTTTACCTCCAGGCATGTCATTAATTACATTTTTTGTTTCTTCCACTGAGATGGGCAGATTCAGACTATCTGATTCGTCTCTATCTAAAGTCGGTAAGTCCAAGTCCTAAAGATAGGTTTCAATGTCTTGTTGGGTGGGGGTGTTGTCTAAGTTGTACAGAGTTGCGTAGTACTGTCTGAACACGTCTGCTATTTTTTTACTCTCCTTTTGAAGATCTCCATGTTTGTTAATAATAGAGTGGATGTGTGCCTTTAATTGAGTTCTCTTAAGAGTTTTAGCGATAGAGGACCCGGCTCTATCTTTGATATCAAAGTATTTTTGTTTCAGCAGTGCTGCTTTCTTTTGGTGTTCTTTTATTAGGTGGTCTTTGAGGTCTTTCCTAGACTGTGTTAGGGATTCTAGTATGCTAGTGGCCTGTGGATGTTTTTTGTGCTCTTTTTCCCAGTAACTAATTTGGGAGACAGTAGAGTTTATAAATTGTCTGTTCGATTTTTTTCCCCTGGCTTTGTGTGCTATAAGTTCACCTCTTATAATACACTTGTGCGCCTCCCAGAGGATGGCTGAGGTTATGTGTTCTGTGTCATTTTCTCTAAAATAGTTTTCTATGGACTGGTCTACAGCCTGTTTAGTTAGTACATTACCTAGTAGGAAGGCATCCATATGCCAGATGAAGGGGCGCTGTGGCATGTCTGGCCACACCACCGCGCATTGTATGGGGGCGTGATCCGACCATGTTATTGGCAAAATTCACGAGTCAGTGATCATGAAGAGGCCCAACTGGTCTGTATATATGTGATCTATTCTGGTGTATGTGTTGTGTGGGTGTGAGTAAAAGGTGTAGTCCCTGATGTCAGGATTAATGTTTCTCCAGATGTCGTGCAGCTTTAATAGGTGTAGGTTATTAGTTACCGATTTTAGGACTCGTTTAGGGGTATTAGTGATGCCTGTAGACATGTCTATTGTTGGGTCCAGTGACAAATTAAAGTCGCCCCCTATGAGTATTATCCCTTGGGCGTGTTCTAGTTGGAGGTTGGTTATGTGTCTGAATAAAGTATGCTTTTCTTTATTTGGGAGATATATGTTTGCAAGGGTAATTGGCCTATTGATTAATAAACCTATCAGAATCAGGTACCTGCCATCCCTGTCTTTCTCTATGTGGGTCGCTTGGAAGTGTAGGGAATTTTTAAGTAGAATGCCTACCCCTCCATTCCTGGTACTGCCCGAAGCTAGAAAGCTTATTCTATATTTGTGGCTCAGGAGTTTGGGTTTGTGACCTCTCTTAAAGTTTGTCTCCTGTATAAATAGGATATCACTGGGGACTTTTTAAAGGTCTTTAAAGGCCATGGACCTCTTTTCCGGGCTATTCAGCCCTTTCACATTTATGGTGGTAATGGATATGGTATGTGCCATGGTGGATCTAACGGGTATGGGTTTGCGGGCCGAGTGATAGCCTGTCTGCCTGATGTAGATTTTACTCTGTGTCTGGTATGAGGTAAGTAATATAAGCTACCGCTTTACTATAAACTGAGACAATGTAACAGGTCCAAAGATAATAGTGCAAAATTTTTGAGATGTGCAATAACAGTAATAATCAGTAAAAACACAATACAATAACACTTATAAAGGGAACTTTTAAACTCTTTTGTTTTGATTTTTTCTTTTCTAACTCGAAAGTTCAATTAACAAAAAGTTACAGTCCTGCAACAATAAAAAACAATTGGGGTAGTATCCCCACTTCCAAACCTAAAGAATTGTGGAAAAAGAAAATAATGTTATGTCATACGACCTGTAAGCGCCATGGCTAGAATGGGATGTCAGTTCGAGGTGGGAGATGCCATGGATCTAATGGGCATCAAGACCTGATCCACACTTTCAGATACAGAGTGAGGCCCTGGGCTGGCAGAATTGTGAGTTTTGTGCGGTTGTTTGTTTATCCACTGAAAGTCTCTGGGGGAGAATTGGCGGTCCTCTGGGTGCATGATGTTGAGTTGGAGGGTTCTGTTGAATCTTGGCAGGTCCTCCAGAGACCTGAGGGTGGCTGTTGTATCTCCCTTAGATAATGCGATAATGCTGACTGGGAATCCCCACCGGTATGGGATCTGCTGCTCCCTCAAGATTGTGGTGATGAAACTCAGCTCCCTCCTCTTCTGCAGTGTTGCTGGGCTGAGGTCTGTGAAGATCTGGATGTGGATTCCAGCATGCATTACTTTTTGTTTTTGTCTGGCCTGTCTCAAGATTTCTTCGCTGTCCTTGTAATCTAATAGCTTTACAATTATGTCCCGAAGGGGCGCCTTCGGGGGGGGGGGGGGGGCTTTGTTCTCAGGGCCCTGTGAGCTCTTTCAATGCGTATATCTGTGGTGCTCTTTTCAGTGTCCTGAACAAGTCCTGGAGGCAGCCTTCTATGGCGTTTGGCTGGATTGTCTCTAGGATCCCGCGTATGCGCAGGTTGTTAGGCCTGCCTCTGTTGTTCAGGTCCTCAACTTTCTCCATCAGTTGATGTATAGTTTCTTCCTGATCGTATGCAACTTTGGAAATGTGCTGTATGTCATTATTGACCGTGTTGTGGTTCTCCTCTAAGACCGAGGCCCTTTGTGTGACTTTAGATAGGTCTCTTTTTAGTTCCCCTTACCAGTTTTTGACCTCTCCTAAGATATCTTTAATATCATCTTTTGCGCATAGGTTTTGCAGATCATCTTTTGTAACGGGTGCTGGTGCACTTGTAGTTTCTTTCTTGTGTTGCTGCTGTTCTGTGGATGTGGCCATTTTCGGTCGTTTTGTGGCTAGGTCTTGTTGTTTGAGGAATTGAGGAGCCTAATGTCAGGGAGGGTTTAGATGCCTAAAGGTTGGTGCGTGCAGAGTGGGGTGGAAGTGTGAGGTCAATGTAGCCTTGCGGGCTGTCGCAGTCCAGGCCCCAGCACAGTATGCTTGTAAAGTATTGTAGAAGGCGAGCTTCCCCACCTGAGATGGCAATCTATATGCTGAGGCTTAGCGCAGGGGTTTTGGATAATGAGGACACTAAGATTTGTGTACAAAATGCCCCAAGTGTTCTAGAGTATGGCAGTTCATGAAATTTGCTGTGGCATTTGTGTGTATGCGAGAGCCAGCTCACCTCTGTGTTCTTCCAGTGTCCCTATATAGAGAAGCCTGTTTCCTGTAGCTTAGAGAAGGTTCTGTCTGGGGAGTTCCAAGACAGTGCCCTGTGTAGTGAATCTTCTTTTGTTAAAGCACCTGAGGAAGGCAGCAACTAAGAGTCAGCTCCAGGCTCTGCCCCTGTATGGAAAACGGCACTGTGGTTAATTTTTAGTGTGTAGTGGCAGGGGAGCTGTAGCAAATTGTGTGCAGGGCTGCACTTCCGGTTTTGGAAAAACGGCTTCGTTTTTGTGGTGTGGGCTAGAAACGATCCGATTTTTTGGCCAGTGTGTTCACAAGCCTTTTATGCACCTGTGTTGTCGTTTTTGTGATGATCCCCCAGGTCTATGTGTGCGGTCTGGAAGTGGGGCTTAGGAGCTTCTGAATTATGCAGCCATCTCTCTGACTGGCTAGGATCCGCCCCTTTTCTGACTATTTTAAAAGTTATATCTACAGTATTTTCACTCCCCCTGTACCATGTGACAGCCATCAGCCAATCACAAATGCATACATGTACCATGTGACAGACATCAGCCACAAAATGCATATACGCTTATTCTGTGAATTCTCTCACTTTCTGAGTAGGAGCTGGTGACTCAAAAAGTTTAAATATAAAAATATTGCACTTTTTTAATGGAAGTAAATTGGAAAGTTAAAATTGCATGCTCTATCTGAATAATGAAAGTTTAATTTTGACATGAGTGTCTCTTTAAATGTTTAGTGTTCCGTGTGTCTATACCTCTAAGACTGCATGTGCATGATTTTATTTGTCTATTTAAGTGTATTATGCGCATGCCTGTCCCTTTAAGAATGTGTGAATATAGAATGAGATGTCCCTTTTGGGCTTTATGCATGTTTGGGCATACTGTGATCTGTCCCGTTATGACTTTTCTCAGTCTTGTTTGTTGTATTAGTGTAACTTTCTTTTTTCAGGCTTTGTATGCTGGGTGTGCCTTCCCTTTAAGGCTGTGTGCTTATTGTAGGTGTGACTGCCACTTTAATATACTGGGCCCAATGATCAAAAGATCTGTGTGTCCGACAAGAAGTATTCACACCATGTGAAATGTCCTATAAAAGGGGTTTTACCCTCATTGAACAGATGATTGAGGTTTGTTTCCATAGAAAAGTATAGGCATTCCAAACTCACTAATAAATGAGGTTCTCAGCAGTGTAGAGGGGCATATTTTCAAAATATGTTTACATAACATATGTGTGTTTCGTAAATCTGAAAATGGATTATGTTTTGCTATAGTCAAATAATGTATATATTTATACATTGGTTTACATGGCCTGCTCTGACTACAGTAATTCTGGAGCTCCTCTCCTCCTTTCCAGCCACAATGCAAAGTGAGCAAGTGTTTTCATTGCATGGCAATATAATTGACTCTAGATCTATCACTGCAGCTCATGGAGCAAATATAATTTTTCAAACCTTCCAATCAAATTTATTCGGTTAATAAAATTGCACTGTGGGTGAAAAATTTCCATTATATACACATTCAAACATTAAAAACCATGATATGTGCACAAAGCTAGCCAGCCATTATATAATCATATGAAACTTCATATAAATGCAAAATAATGATAATTCATCATTAGCATACGTGAGTGATCTATCTGGTTCTGAAGATTCTGTCTCAGATATTGACACTGATAAATCTTCATATTTATTTAAAATGGAATTTATTCGTTCTTTACTTAAAGAAGTGTTAATCGCATTAGATATGGAGGAGTCTAGTCCTCTTGATACTAAATCTACTAAGCGTTTAAATTTGGTTTTCAAACCTCATATAGTTATTCCAGAAGTTTTTCCTGTCCCTGATGCTATTTCTGAAGTAATTTCTAGGGAATGGAATAATCTGGGTACTTCATTTACTCCTTCTTAAAGGTTTAAGAAATTGTACCCTGTGCCATCTGATAGATTAGAGTTTTGGGACAAAATCCCTAAAGTTGATGGGGCTATCTCTACTCTTGCAAAACGTACTACTATTCCTACGGCGGATAGTACTTCCTTTAAGGATCCTTTAGATAGGAAACTTGAATCCTTTCTAAGGAGAGCTTATTTATGCTCAGGTAATCTTCTTAGACCTGCTATTTCTTTGGCTGATGCTGCTGCTTCCACTTTCTGGTTGGAGGCTTTAGCGCAACAAGTGTCAAACCATAATACTCATAGCATTGTTAAACTTCTTCAACATGCTAATAACTTTATTTGTGATGCCATCTTTGATATCATTAGAATTGATGTCAGGTATATGTCTTTAGCTATTTTAGCTAGAAGAGCTTTATGGCTTAAAACTTGGAATGCAGATATGAATTCTAATTCAACTTTGCTTTCTCTTTCTTTTCAAGGTAATAAATTATTTGGTTCTCAGTTGGATTCTATTATTTCAACTGTTACTGGGGGTAAGGAACCTTTTTGCCTCAGGACAAAAAATCTAAGGGTAAATACAGGGCTGCTAATCATTTTCGTTCCTTTTGTCAGAATAAGGAACAGAAGCCTGACCCTTCCTCTAAAGGAACGGTTTCCGTTTGGAAACCTTCTCCAGTCTGGAATAAATTCAAGCCTTTTAGAAAGTCAAAGCCAGCTCCCAAGTCCACATGAAGGTGCGGCCCTCATTCCAGCACAGCTGGTAGGGGGCAGGTTATGATTTTTCAAAGATATTTGGATCAATTCGATTTACAGTCTTTGGATTCAGAACATTGTTTCACAAGGGTACAGAATAGGTTTCAAGGTAAGGCCGCCTGCGAGAAGATTTTTTCTCTCTCGCATTCCAATAAACCCAGTAAAGGCTCAGGGGTTTCTGAAATGTGTTGCAGATCTAGAGTTGGCTGGAGTAATTGTGCCAGTTCCAGTTCTGGAATGGGGTCTGGGGTTTTACTAAAACCTATTCATTGTACCAAAGAGGGAGAATTCCTTCAGACCAGTTCTGGATCTAAAAATATTGAATCGTTATGTAAGGGTACCAACATTCAAAATGGTAACTATAAGGACTATTCTGCCTTTTGTTCAGCAAGGGCATTATATGTCCACAATAGATTTACAGGATGCATATCTTCATATTCCAATTCTCCAGATCACTATCAGTTTCTGAGATTCTCTTTTCTAGACAAACATTACCAGTTTGTGGCCCTTCCGTTTGGCCTAGCAACATCTCCAAGGATCTTTTCAAAGGTTCTCGGTGCCCTTCTCTCTGTAATCAGAGAACAGGGTATTGCGGTATTTCCTTATTTGGACGATATCTTGGTACTTGCTCAGTCTTCACATTCTGCAGAATCTCATACGAATCAACTTGTGTCGTTTCTTCAAAGACATGGTTGGAGGATCAATTTACCAAAGAGTTAGTTGATTCCTCAGACAAAGGTAACCTTTTTAGGTTTTCAAATAGATTCAGTGTCCATGACCTTGTCTCTAACAGAAAAGAGACGTCTGAGATTGGTTTCAGCCTGTCGAAACCTTCAGTCTCAATAATTCCCTTCGGTAGCTTTGTGCATGGAAATTCTAGGTCTCATGATTGCTGCATCGGACGCGTTCCCCTTTGCTCGTTTTCACATGCGACCTCTTCAGCTTTGTATGCTGAACCAGTGGTGCAGGGATTATACAAAGATATCACAATTAATATCCTTAAATCCCAATGTACGACACTCTCTGACGTAGTGGATGGATCACCATTGTTTAGTTCAAAGGGCTTCTTTTGTTTGTCCAACCTGGACTGTGATCTCAAAAGATGTGAGTCTGTCAGGTTGGGGAGCTGTATGGGGATCTCTGACAATGCAGGGGGTTTGGGAATCTCAGGAGGCGAGATTACCTATCAACATTTTGGAACTCTGTGCGATTTTCAGAGCACTTCAGTTCTGGCCTCTTCTGAAGAGAGAATAGTTTATTTGTTTTCAGACAATGTAACAACCGTGGCATATGTCAATCATCAAGGGGGGACTCACAGTCCTCAGGCTATGAAAGAAGTATCTCGGATACTTGTATGGGCAGAATCCAGCTCCTGTCTAATCTCTGCGGTTCACATCCCAGGTGTAGATAATTGGGAAGCGGATTATCTCAGTCGCCAGACGTTACATCCGGGCGAATGGTCTCTTCACCCAGAGGTATTTCTTCAGATTGATCAAATTTGGGGACTTCCAGAAATAGATTTGATGGCCTCTCATCTAAACAAGAAACTTCCCAGGTATCTGTCCAGATTCAGGGATCCTCAGGCGGAGGCAGTGGACGCGTTGTCGCTTCCTTGGAATTATCATCCTGCCTATATCTTTCCGCCTCTAGTTCTTCTTCAAAAAGTGATTTCCAAAATTCTAATGGAACGTTCGTTTGTTCTGCTGGTGGCTCCAGCATGGCTTCACAGGTTTTGGTATGCGGATCTCATTCGGATGGTCAGTTGCCAACCTTGGACTCTTCCGTTAAGACCTTCTATCTCAAGGCCCTTTTTTCCATCAGGATCTCAAATCATTAAATTTGAAGGTATGGAAATTGAACACTTGATTCTCTGACTCAGTAATTAATACTATGTTACAGGCTCGTAAATCTGTGTCTAGGAAGATTTATTATCGAGTCTTGAAGACTTACATTTCTTGGTGTTCTTCTCATAAATTCTCCTGGCATTCTTTTAGAATTCCTAGAATTTTACAGTTTCTTCAGGTTTGGATAAAGGTTTGTCTGCAAGTTCCTTGAAAGGACACATCTATGCTCTTTCTGTTCTTTTTCACAGAAAGATTGATAATCTTCCTGATATTCATTGTTTTGTACAGGCTTTGGTTCGTATCAAACCTGTCATTAAGTCAATCTCTCCTCCTTGGAGTCTTAATTTGGTTTTGAGGGCTTTACAAGCTCCTCCGTTTGAACCTATGCATTCTTTGAATATTAAATTACTTTCTTGGAAAGTTCTGTTCCTTTTGGCCATCTCTTCTGCTAGAAGAGTTTCTGAGTTATCGGCTCTTTCTTGTGAATCTCCTTTTCTGATTTTTCATAAGGATAAGGCGGTGTTGCGGACTTCATTTTACCTAAGGTTGTGAATTCTAACAACATTAGTAGAGAAATTGTCATCCCTTCATTGTGTCCTAATCCTAAGAATTCAAAGGAGAGATCTTTACATTCTTTGGATGTAGTAAGAGCTTTAAAATATTATGTTGAAGCTACTAAAGATTTTAGAAAGACTTCTAGTCTATTTGTTTTCTTTTCTGGTTCCAGGAAAGGTCAGAAGGCCTCCGCCATTTCTTTGGCGTCCTGGTTAAAGTCTTTGATTCATCATGCTTATGTAGAGTCGGGTAAATCTCTGCCTCAAAGGATTACGGCTCATTCTACTAGGTCAGTTTCTACTTCCTGGGCGTTTAGGAATGAAGCTTCTGTTGATCAGATTTGCAAAGCAGCGACTTGGTCTTCTTTGCATACTTTTACTAAATTCTACCATTTTTATGTTTTCTCTTCTTCTGAAGCAGTTTTTGGTAGAAAAGTACTTCAGGCAGCTGTTTCAGTTTGATTCTTCTGCCTATAATTTCAGTTTTTTTCATTATTAAGATTAAAACTTTTGTTTTGGGTTGGGGATTATTTTTCAGCGGAATTGGCTGTCTTTATTTTATCCCTCCATCTCTAGTGACTCGCGTGGAAGTTCCACATCTTGGGTATTTATTATCCCATACGTCACTAGCTCATGGACTCTTGCTAATTACATGAAAGAAAACATAATTTATGTAAGAACTTACCTGATAAATTAATTTCTTTCATATTAGCAAGAGTCCATGAGGCCCACCCTTTTTTGTGGTGGTTATGATTTTTTGTATAATTCCTTATTTTGATGCTTTCGCTCCTTTCTTATCACCCCACTTCTTGGCTACTCCTTGAACTGAATTGTGTGTGTGGTGAGGGGTGTATTTATAGGCATTTTGAGGTTTGGGAAACTTTGCCCCTCCTGGTAGGAATGTATATCCCATACGTCACTAGCTCATGGACTCTTACTAATATGAAAGAAATGAATTTATCAGGTAAGTTCTTACATAAATTATGTTATATATATATATATATATATATATACACAAATATTTATATATGCCCTATATTTATATATATATATATATATATATATATATATATATATATATATATATATATATATATATATATATATAACAAATCTTTTACTGTGAAAAGTGACAATCCCCTTCCTCAGACACAGTGTATCAATATTACAAACAATTTATAGTTCAAACATTTCAAAACCCCACCCCCCATTAGGACAAAAAAAAAATGACAAATGGTAGTCATGGTGACCACCCAGTAGCATAGTAAACAATGAATGTGTATATCTTTTTATTAACAGTCTTTCTGAGCATAGTTATAAATAAATAATAGTGAGATTTAAAAGTTAAACAGAATTGCACACATACAGAGCATCAATGTAGGAACAAATATGGTGATCTAGAATAAGCTTAAAAACTGAAATGCAAAAAGTAAACATTCCAAAAAAATGCAAAACAAATAAACATGCAAAAAATTGAACAGCATGTCTGACTTAGACCGCAACATGAAACCAACAGCATGCCGTGTAGAGATTAATATCATTTAACAAACAATACTAAGAATGATAACCCTCAATAGACAAAGTATATTGCACTTAAGCCAAATATGTTTAGGATAGAAACTTAATCAGTAATAGCTTACAAGATCAGGGCAATGTATGCCTTAACGGGAGTAACACTAGCATACAGGAAGAGGTGAGTCACGTGACATCCTGACCCACCCCATAGTTGGCATCTGTTTTGCTATGGTAAAGCACCGTTCAAAGCCATAGTAAACTCCACTAGGTATATCGCACAATCCCCACAGCAGATCAAGTGGGCCGATGAGACAGAATATGTGCTGTCATAGCAAGACATAGCCTTTAAACATGTAAGCATAAAACAAAACAGATCATGTTAATTTGGTCATAATACAATGTTAGTAGACTAAAGGTACCATTATGAGATACCCCATAATGCCCCCATTGAAATATCACCTAAAGGATGTATTTATATATAACAATGGGAAATGTTGGCCAGAAGAATAGAACACTGAGTGTGGACAATGCACAAAAAAGGGGAGTCAAAGCTAGAAATAGGTAGGAGACACCTGGGTCATATTGTTATTAAGCTAGGGAATGGACACTATATAGCAGAGTCAAAAGGATAATAACACTAAACCTCACGGGAATTACGCATGGGAATAGTGATAACATTAACTGTCCAATCCAGTACACCTAGATATAGCTAAGATAAAAATAAGTAGTAGAAACCAGGGCCATATTATTAAGCTAGGGAAAGGACACTGCCAAAAGGGATGATGTTAAACCCCATAAGAATTGTGCATAAGAAAAGTAATGACATTAACTATCCACTCCAGTTCACCTAGATGTATAAGGTACAGCCACCATTAGGGTTTCTATGGTAAAAGGGCTACAATAATGAAAAGTGGCTCTAATATATAATATACCAGATCATGGACCCTCATTGTCAAGGCAAAATGACCTAGATATCATAAGAAGCAGTGCCAGTCCATAACCATATGCAGTCCATTCGGTTTCACAGTGTTCAAACGATAGATCCATCTTGCCTCTAATTGGAGAAGTATCTTGTTCCGATCACCCCCATGTTTCAGAGGGGGGACATGGTCTATCAGGACAAATCGTAGATCATTTACCATATGGCCGGCCTCAAGGAAATGCCTTGCCACTGGCTGGTCACTCTTCTTATTCTTTAAAGCATTCCTGATTGCTGATCTATGGTTGGCAAACCTAACTCAGGCATCATCAGAAGTTTTCCCAACATAAAATCTCCCACAGCTACAGTTCAAAAGATATACCACATAAGTAGTGGTACAGGTTAAAAAGTGTCAAATTGTAAATCTCTTAATGGTATGTGGGTGACCAAAAGTGGAACCAGGTATCATTGTGCAACATGTTGTGCACATCTGAAACAACTATTTTTCTTATTAAAGGGACACTGTACCCAAAATTTTTCTTTCGTGATTCAGATTGAGCATGACATTTTAAGCAACTTTCTAATTTACTCCTATTATCAAATTTTCTTCATTCTCTTGGTATCTTTATTTGAAATGCAAGAATGTAAGTTTAGATGCCGGCCCATTTTTGGTGAACAACCTGTGTTGTCCTTGCTGATTGGTGGATAAATTCATCCACCAATAAAAAAGTGCTGTCCAGAGTACTGAAACCAAAAAAAGCTTAGATGCCTTCTTTTTCAAATAATGATAGCAAGAGAACAAAGAAAAATTGATAATAGGAGTAAATTAGAAAGTTGCTTAAAATTGCCTGCTCTTTCTGAATTACAAAAGAAAAAATTTGAGTTCAGTGTCCCTTTAAGTTGCAACCAATTTGCTTTGCTATAGCAATGGAAAGGGTCTGTGATCATCAGAGTGTCTTTAAGATTCTTATTTCTTTTATAGCCCACCCTGGGATGTTGCCATTTGTCAAATGGGAGAGTCGAGTCTCTCTTGATGATGTGCCAATGCTTGTTAAGGCTCTTACCCAGATTACTTATGATAGGACTATATACTGTTGTGAATGTCAGTCGATGCGTGTTGTTGTTATCTATATCTGAAACCTTCACTGTAGAATCATCAGCCATTCTTATACTTTGATTGATGAGCCGTGGGTTGTAACTAGTGATGTCGCGAACTTAGCACTTAGGAGCTTCTTCAAAAAGACAAATTTCACGTTCCAGAACGGATATAAAACAAAACGGATCAACATTTCACAGGATCCAGAGCTGCTGATAAAACAAACCTGCTAAAAAATCTGGACAGATTATTGGACACTGGACATTTGCAAGTATTGCTACTAACTATCACACAATCAACTACACTTTGATATAACTATAGAATTTAAAAATTGGATACATTTTCAAATACGCTGTGTCCAAGCCTACTACAGGGATTGGAGGAAATACAATAGTCAGGTGACGTGACATCACACCTCACGATCTATCATTCACAGTTACTCCTAACGGCTGAACAGATCAGACGCCTCCACCTAATACTGTGTTTAAACATCCCACTGTTTAATCAGAATACTGGTAACATATAGCAGAGTTAAGTTTTCTGTGTTAAGAACCATTATCAAGTTTAATCATAGATATTTTTACTGTATACTCAGTGAATTTTTATAATTTTTATATTTGTATCCCCTATATATCGGCCGTTTTTTTCCTGTTTTTTAATTTGATCAGTATGTTTTACTATTTTTGATGCCGGCATCTTATGTAATTGTGTATATGTTGACATATTTTGTATGCGTTAACAAGATATTCACCATAATTGCTATATAAATTCATTTTTTAGTAACATTGGGTCCTCCTGTTGTTTCATTTTATCTATATAATAATCTGGTTGGCTCTATTTTGTTGGAGCGCTTATCCCACACCATTCTCACTTCTTTGTCTAACAGTCTGAAATTGGAGATTTATCAGACCACACTAGGTATTTAAGCACAAAAACCTTTTTTTGATTAGCACTCACACCACCCTTCTTTTGATAGTTGATTTAGAGTCTGGTTTTAATCCATAAAGGGCATAAATCCCCTAACATTCCTAAATTGTTTGGAATAACGTACTTTAAAACATCAGGTATGATGTTGTATCGATCAGGTAGTGTAAGGGTTACGCCCGCTTCACAGTGACAGACCAAACTCCCCGTTTAACGCACCGCAAACAACCGCAAACAGTCCATTTGCACAACTGAAAACTCCCCATTGCCACGAGATAGATAGATTTGATCGATAGATAGATAGATACATAGATTAGATAGATAGAACAATAGATGCAATAGATACATTTGATAGATCAATAGATAGATTTGATAGATAGATAATTTCCCAGACAGAGAATTACAAGACGTGTGGTCTGGGACCCATGGTAAGGTTCCCAGAGGCAGTTGCAGCGCCCGAGGCTCTGATTAGAACAGAGCACTCTGGAACGTATCTGCCTTTGGCCGAAATTGGAACATTCTTTTGCTTTCTGCCTGTTGGCCAAATGTACGTCTGCCAAATGTCCGCCTGCCAAATGTCCTTCTGCATTTTGTCAGAGCACTGCGTGCTTGAAATTTGGGGCACTGCGTGTGCAATCTACTGTGCCACCAGATATGAGTGGTGTGTTAAGTAGTACTATTCTTATCAGTTTAATCCCTGTTATGTCCCCTATCAGGGGACGTGTATATGGCATGGATTTTAGGAACCGGGAGATGGAAAAAGATGCTTGATCGGTCCTCCTACTTGAAATTTGGGGCACTGCGTGTGCAATCTACTGTGCCACCAGATATGAGTGGTGTGTTAAGTAGTACTATTCTTATCAGTTTAATCCCTGTTACGTCCCCTTTCAGGGTACATGTATATGGCATGGATTTTAGGAACCGGGAGATGGAAAAAGATGCTTGGTCGGTCCGGCCACGAGATAGATAGATTTGATAGATATATAGATAGATAGATACATATATTAGATGGATAGATAAATAGATGCGATAGATTACATTTGATAGATAGATAGATAGATTTGATAGATAGATAGATAGATAGATAATTTCCCAGACAGAAAATTACAAGACATGCGGTCTGTGACCCATGGTAAGGTTACTTCCTTTTGCACAATCGAGTGCAGGTTGGGGATTGCCTGTACCTTTCAACTGCGGTGTCCCCTATCAGGGGACGTGTAAATGGCATGTATTTTAGGAACCGGGAGATGGAAAAAGATGTTTTAGTTTAGAGTGAATAGAGCGCTGGAACTGTCAAAATCCCAAACTCCCTATAAATATAAGTTCCTTCCAACTTATATATGTGTGAATATTCAGGAGAATTTGTGTAGATATAGGGGCGTGGTACACTTAAGGGATATATTTTAATTTTAAGGAATACAGATTTTCCAATTTATTACTGAGATCAATTTATCAATGTTTAAAGGTGAAGAAAAAAAAAAGGGGGAAAGTTTATAAAACTTATTGTGTGAATATAAAAAACCTTCCCCCTTTTTTTTTCTTCATCTTTAAACATTGATAAATTGATCTCAGTAATAAATTGGAAAATCTATTCCTTAAAATTAAAATATATCCCTTAAGTGTACCACGCCCCTATATCTACACAAATTCTCCAGATGGAAAAAGATGCTTGGTCAGTCCTCCTACTTCAAATTTGGGGCACTGCGCATGCAATCTACTGTGCCACCAGATATGAGTGGTGTGTTAAGTAGTACTATTCTTATCAGTTTAATCCCTGTTACATTCCCTATCAGGGGACGTGTATATAGCATGGATTTTAGGAACCGGGAGATGGAAAAAGATGCTTGGTCGGTCGGGCCACGAAATAGATAGATATGATAGATAGATAGATAGATAGATAGATAGATAGATAGATAGATAGATAGATAGATAGATAGATAGATAGATACATAGATTAGATAGATAAATAGATGCAATATATACATTTGATAGATACGATAGATAGATAGATAGATAGATAGATAGATAGATAGATAGATAGATAGATAGATAGATAGATAGATAGATAGATTTGATAGATAAATAGATAGATTTTTTTTTTTTTTTTTTTATAATCTTTTATTGTGAACCAACATTGGATACAGAGCATCAAAAACATAATAAGGTAATAAAATATGCCGAACAGAGTCTGTTATCCAAATACAAAAACAAGAAGAAGAGTTATCCATATTTTAAACAACTAATAAACAATTTTGTAATAACTTCAATATAATATATGCTCAATGCTGGTATTTTGTATGTAATCATAAAATAATAGAAAAAAAAAGAAAGAAGAAAGAAAAAAAAAAAAAAAAAAAAAGGGAAGGGGGAAAAAGGGAGAGTCCTACATCTTCTATCTATCTCAGGGGTATAACATAGCCTAAGGGAGTAATGCTATAACCTAGGGTCATATTATTTGTTTTAATTTTAATTTTAATCAAGCCAGTTACAGGGAAAATATCCAGCATATATATTCATTTGAACAAACTCCAAGTTTATCAAGGGCTTAACTAATTGTCTTTGGGCTTGAATTGGCATAGATTTAATAACCACTAACCATTTTTTAAAATAATTTTCGAATTGATCGTTCTTTGTATTAAGAATCTGCATCTGTTCTATTGTACTTTGGGCTATTATTATTTTTTTAAATTGTGCAAAACTGGGGGTTTTATGAGACTTCCATGATCTTAAGATAAGATTGCGAGCAATAAAAACCATAGTATTGATCAAATTATGATTTAAGCGATACTCTGAGTATTTAAGTAAAAAAAACACGTTTATTGAGGTTATCTTGAAATTTAAGTGGAGTACCGTATTTATCCAATAATTAATTTTAGCCCAAAATTGGGCGATTTTCGGGCAAGACCAGAAACAATGAAAGATATTAGCATTACTGCTACTGCACCTTGTACATAGGTACTTAGTTTTATACCACTTAGATTTTTTTTCTGGTGTAATGTAGACGTTGAATAGTAATTTTAGATGCGTCTCCCGCCAAGATGTCATAACCGCTGAATTTTCGGTAATTTTAAAACTATCAGATATATCATATATTGTAATATTTGGGAAGTACAATTGCCACTTAGTTTGAAGAAATTCTAATTGTGCCTTTGTAGAAAGGGCATTCAGCATAGTATACAATGGGGAGATAGAATATATGCCATTTTGATATAGTTTAATTCTAGGGGTAAGATCCCCTAGGGACCAATTTAAGTTATAATTTTGTTTCAGTTCATCAATGTAGTGGCGTGTCTGTAAATATGCTTAAAAATCTCTCCTTGTAAGACCAAACTTACTACAAATATCGGTAAAGGATTCCACGTAAGAATCTGATCTAATAAATTGGCTGATCCATTTTAAGCCTTTATTTTCCCATTCTAAAAAAATACTGTTAGAATATCCAGGAATAAACTTGGGGTTACCCCTGATTGGTAGGAACTCAGAAACATAAGGGAGTATATGACATTCTAAACAATACTCTTGCCAAGCCCTAACTATATTTTTAATAGTTATTAAATTACGAGCCATAGATGGTAACTGTGTTAGTGGACAATGTAAAATTGCTTTAAGACTAAAAGGAGCTATTAAGTTAGATTCACATTGCAGAAAAGAAATATATTCTTTTTCCGTGATCCAGTCTAGCGCTATTTTTATTAATGTTATTACGTTATATTGCTTAAGATTAGGAAATGCTAGACCTGCCGCTAATCTAGGATTCATTAGTCGTTTTAATGCAATGCGTGGTGGTGGCAGCAGGCGGGCGAGTGGTCACTTGAGAGGTGCCCAAAGCTAAGCTGGAGGTGGATGGTGCATCAAGGTTCTGAGCGGAAGCTGTAGAAGATTGGGTGTCCTGTGTTAGCAATTCAACTAGGTCCTCTTCAGAACTTTTCGCGTTCATGGTACGTGGCCTCTGAACACTGGGCATTATTGTAGGGTCAAAGGGAATCACAGAACCGTTACCACGACGGCACCTGTGGGTTGGCCTGCCTCTGCCTGTCATTTTTTTTTTAATGTACACTTACACTACTATTAAACAAGATATGAGTGGTGGCACTGGGCAAGTGGGCACAGTATATACTGTGAGCCTGACACAAAAAAGCAGACTGATGTTTCACAATCCAAAACGTTTTTTTTTTTTAAATTACACTTTCACTACTATTAAACAAGATATGAGTGGTGGCACTGGGTAAGTGGGCACAGTAAATGCTGTGAGCCTGGCACACATGTTGGCAAGCAGGCAACTGCAATTAGATTACACAAGCAGACTGATGTTTCACAGTCAAAAAAGTTTTTTTTAAAATTTACACTATTGTTACAACAGATATGAGTGGTGGCACTAGTTGGCAAGTGGGCCTGGCACACACGCTGGCAGGCAGGCAACTGCAATTAGATTGCACTAGCAGACTGATGTTTCACAGTCAAAAAAGTTTTTTTTTAAAAAATTTACACTACTGTTACAACAGATATGAGTGGTGGCACTAGTTGGCAAGTGGGCCTGGCACACACGCTGGCAGGCAGGCAACTGCTATTAGATTACACTAGCAGACTGATGTAGCACAGTCAAAAAAGTTTTTTTTTTAAAAAAATTTACACTACTGTTACAACAGAAATGAGTGGTGGCACTAGTTGGCAAGTGGGCCTGGCACACACGCTGGCAGGCAGGCAACTGCTATTAGATTACACTAGCAGACTGATGTTTCACAGTCAAAAAAGTTTATTTTAAAAAAAATTACACAACTGTTACAACAGATATGAGTGGTGGCACTAGTTGGCAAGTGCGTCTGGCACACACACTGGCAGGCAGACAGGCAACTGCAATTAGATTACACTAGCAGACTGATGTTTCACAGTCAAAAAAAGTTTTTATTTTTAAATTTACACTACTATTACAACAGATATGGTTGGTGGCACTAGTTGGCAAGTGGGCCTGGCACACACGCTGGCAGACAGGCAACTACAATTAGATTACACTAGCAGACTGATGTTTCACAGTCAAAAAATTTTTTTTTTTTTTTAAATTACACTACTGTTACAACAGATATGAGTGGTGGCACTAGTTGGCAAGTGGGCCTGGCACACACGCTGGCAGGCAGGCAACTGCAATTAGATTACACTAGCAGACTGATGTTTCACAGTCAAAAAAGTTTTTTTTTTTTAATTTACACTACTGTTACAACAGATATGAGTGGTGGCACTAGTTGGCAATTGGGCCTGGCACACACGCTGGCAAGCAGGCAACTGCTATTAGATTACACTAGCAGACTGATGTTTCACAGTCAAAAAAGTTTTTTTTTTTAAATTTACACTACTGTTATAACAGATATGAGTGGTGGCACTAGTTGGCAAGTGGGCCTGGCACACACGCTGGCAGGCAGGCAACTGCAATTAGATTACACTAGCAGACTGATGTTTCACAGTCAAAATTACACAGGAAAAAAAAAAAGACTGATGTTCTAGCCCTAAAATGGACTTTTTGCGGTGCTGTCCTTACAGCAGAGATCAGATGAGTCCTTCAGGACTGTAGTGGACACTGAATACACTAGCCTAGCTATCAATTTCCCTATGAAATCAGCAGCAGCTACACTGTCCCTCCTCTCACTAACAATGCAGCTTCCGAATGAATCTAAAATGGCTGCTGTCCAGGAGCTGGGAGGGTTTGAGAGGGAGTGTCTGCTGCTGATTGGCTGAAATGTGTCTGCAGACTGTGAGATACAGGGTCAAAGTTTACTCAATGATGACGAATAGGGGGCGGATCGAACATCGCATATGTTTGCCCGCCGCTGCGAATGTGAACAAGCTATGTTCGCCGGCGAACAATTCACAACAACAATAGTTGTAACCTTGCTATACAAATTTACAAGCCATTTCAGATAATTGGGGCTGTCTCATTTGTGGTTCACTATTATTTTACTGCTAATCCCATCAGCTGGGCCTTAGGGATAGCCTTTAGTAAAGAGGTTGGATGGTTACTAATTGCATACAACAACAAATTCCTGTCAGTTGGTTTACAATAAAGGGATGTTCTCAATTCGTTCTATCCTTTCTTAAAGATCTTTAAATCCAGAAATTCAATTGCCTTCTCATCCTAATTGAGTTTAAACGTCACTGGATTATCCAAGGCATTCAAATGATTAAACCAGGTCTTTAATTCTTCAGCTTTACCTTTCCATACTATGAAGAGGTCGTCTATATAACGACGATAAAACATCACTTCTGGGTTTTTAAAGACACCCATCACAGAGACTTCGTACTTATCCATGAACAAATGTTGGTAAAAGGAATTTGCAGAACAAAAGTAATTAATTATTTAAATGGTGGTATTTTGTGGTCTCTAATAATGGTACCTTTAGGCTACTAACATTGTATTATGATCAAATTATCATGATCTGTTTTGTTTTATGCTTACATGTTTAAAGGCTATGTCTTGCTATGACAGCACATCGTCTGTGAAATGTCACTTTTCACAGTAAAAGATTTGTTTTGAGAAAGACCAGAGAGTACAAGTTTTTTTGTTTTGCTGTACTTATCCTATACTAGCACCCTGGCAGTTGTCTTAGTAAGTGAGAGTGATATATATATATATATATATATATATATATATATATATATATATATATATATATATATATATATATATATATATATATATATATATATATATATAAATATATAAATACAGTGGGGCAAAAAAGTATTTAGTCAGCCACCAATTGTGCAAGTTCTCCCACTTAAGAAGATGAGAGAGGCCTGTAATTTTCATAATAGGTATACCTCAACTATGAGAGACAATATGTGGAAACAAATCCAGACAATGACATTGTCTTATTTGGAAATATTTTTTTTGCATGGTGGAAAATAAGTATTCAGACACCTACAAACAAGCAAGATTTCTGGCTCTTTTACAGACCTGTATCTTCTTTAAGAGGATCCTCTGTCCTCCACTCATTACCTGTATTAATGGCACCTGTTTGAACTTGTTATCAGTATAAAAGACACCTGTCCACAACCTCAAACAGTCACACTCCAAACTCCACTATGGTGAAGACCAAAGAGCTGTCGAAGGACACCAGAAACAAAATTGTAGACCTGCACCAGGCTGGGAAAACTGAATCTACAATAGGCAAGCAGCTTGGTGTGAAGAAATCAACTGTTGGAGCAATAATTAGAAAATGGAAGACATACAAGACCACTGATAATCTCCCTCGATCTGGGGCTCCACGCAAGATCTCACGCCGTGGGATCAAAATGATCACAAGAATGGTGAGCAAACATCCCAGAACCACACAGGGGGACCTAGTGAATGACCTGCAGAGAGCTGGGACCAATGTAACAAAGGCTACCATCAGTAACACACTACACTGCCAGGGACTCAGATCCTGCAGTGCCAGACGTGTCCCCCTGCTTAAGTCAGTACATGTCCAGGCCCATCTGAAGTATGCTAGAGAGCATTTGGATGATCCAGAAGTGGATTGGGAGAATGTCATATGGTCAGATAAAACCAAAGTAGAACTTTTGGTAGAAACACAACTCGTCGTGTTTGGAGGATAGAGAATGCTGAGTTGCAACCAAAGAACACCATACCTACTGTGAAGCATGGGGGTAGCAACATCATGCTTTGGGGCTGTTTCTCTGCAAAGGGAACAGGACGACTGATCCGTGTACATGAAAGAATGAATGGGGCCATGTATTGTGAGATTTTGAAAGCAAACCTCCGTCCATCAGCAAGGGCATTGAAGATGAAACGTGGCTGGGTCTTTCAGCATGACAATGATCCCAAACACACTGCCCAAGTAACGAAGGAGTGGCTTCGTAAGAAGCATTTCAAGGTCCTGGAGCGGCCTAGCCAGTCTCCAGATCTCAACCCCATAGATAACTTTTGGAGGGAGTTGAAAGTCCGTGTTGCCCAGCGACAGCCCCAAAACATCACTGCTCTAGAGGAGATCTGCATGCAGGAATGGGCCAACATACCAGCAACAGTGTGTGACAACCTTGTGAAGACTTACAGAAAACGTTTGACCTCTGTCATTGCCAACAAAGGATATATAACAAAGTATTGAGATGAACTTTTGATATTGACCAAATCCTTATTTTCCACCATAATGTGCAAATAAATTCTTTCCAAATCAGACAATGTGATTGTCTGGATTTGTTTCCACATTTTGTCCCTCATAGTTGAGGTATACCTATGATGAAAATTACAAGCCTCTCTCATCTTCTTTAGTGGGAGAACTTGCACAATTGATGGCTGACTAAATACTTTTTTGCCCCACTGTATATATATATATATATATATATATATATATATATATATTCCCCAAAAAATAATGCACTCTCAGGAATTTTCAAAAGCAAGGTCACCCTTTTTTTTGATCTGAAGAAAGGGACTTGGGTTCCCTGAAACATCATCTAAAGTTGATCTTGCTTTTGAAAATTCCTGAGAGTGTTTATTTTTTAGAGAATATTATCTGCTTTACTTGCACCCAGGTGGCTGTAGTTGGTGGGAGGATAAGTTTATTCTCAAAAAATAAATAATAAATATATGTAAGCAGTGAACAAGTGCTATCCTAGCATGAAACATGTCTGGCATCTGGCCAAATGGGACCAGCACAGGTACCACATCAAGGTCCTTTCCAATACCTGAGACCCTAAAACAGCCACACAATGCAAGCTTTCAAATGCAATCAAACTGAAAACAAGGGAAGGGTGCACCAGTGACGTGCGGTGAGGTCAGTCGCTGGTGAGGCACTGACTAGTATCAGAACCAGAGTGCTGACATATTAGATACAATAATAAATTATACAAACAGAGGGACAAAGACAAACACAAAGGGACACACACAGAGAGACACAGGGACACACACACACACACAGGGACACACACACAGGGACACACACACACACAGGGACACACACACACACACAGGGACACAAACACACACAGGGACACACACACACAGGGACACACACACACTCTTATTTACCCCTTTAGTTGCCTAGAAATGCAATTTTAAACAATTTCTCAATTTACTTCTATTATTTGATTTGCTGTGTTCTCTTGGTATCCTTTGTTGAAAACCATACCTAGGTAGGCACAGGAGCAGAAATGCCCTACTGGGAGTTAACTGCTGATTGGTGGCTGCACATATATGCCTCTTGTCATTGGCTCACCCAATGTGGTTAGCTAGGTCCCAGTAGTAAAATTATGTTTCTTTAACAAAAGATGCCAAAAGAATGAAGCAAATTTACAAATAGAGCATACAATTTTAAACAACTTTCCAATTTACTGCTGAGTGATGAAATATTTTTTTTTAAAAATCAAATACAAATGCTACAACCTAGATATTGCCTGGCCATAACACTCAGAATCTTTGCTGAACAAGATAATTGTTAGCAGCTAAATAGCTAATTGCAGTTTTCTCATTACACATGATTTTACAGTTTCTAAAACTCTCTAACTGTGAGAGAACCCAGGATTGCCTTAGACTGAACAAAATCCTCCAAAACATACAGCTGTTCAACATGTTCCAGGTCCACATTATATTTTAGGCTTCCAATGTATCCTACAGAGAACTGGTTTAAATGTTCAGAAGACCTGAAATCAAACACCTATGGCTATTTTGTAAATAAAATAAAACATCTGGCAGATTTACAAGCTACAGACTGGTGTGCAAGGGCATACATGCTCACACACACAAAATACACTCATGCATACATACATACACACACACACAGACATGCATGTATATTTACACACATTCATGCATACATACATACACACAGACATGCATGTATATTTACACACATTCATGCATACATACACACACAGAGATGCATGTATATTTACACACATTCATGCATACATACATACACACACACACACAGACATGCATGTATATTTACACACACTTGCATAAACACATCCACAAAGATTCATACATATATATATTTTTTTTTTACTTTGGCAAAAATTAAATCGGTTATAGATTATCAGAACAATTTTAAATGCAAATGTACACTATAAATGATAAAGTATACATTTAAGCACAAAGACCTCATATGAAAACTATGACAAGTTTTAAAAAAAGTAGTTTGCAAATTAAATGCAAGATCAAACAATACTGGTATTTCTGGTATTTGGATAGCAATGAGGTGAACATATTATTATATCAGCCAGGCAGCACAATCGTCAGCATGGGAAAAGGATTTTGAGCTACTGTTGACAGAAGCCTGCAGACACAGCACCCTTACCTTATCTATTTCCTGGACTACTAAATCACCCCTTCCAATAACAAACAAAACTCCTGCTCTGTATGTTGTAATAACAGCGCAGTTCCGCGTGCGCTGGGAAGAGAGGGAAGGGGGATGGAGAAGCACTGCAGGAGATAGACAGATGTCTCAGTCTAGCTGGTCTGTGAGAGACAATGCAGCTGGTAGTTTCGTGTATAAATAACTCTGCAAGTGAATCCCAATGCTTTAGGAGAGGAGTTTGCACGTCAGTGAAGCTTTAAGCAGAAATGCAGACAGTGATGATCATGCAATAGCTTAACACTGCAGCACTAAGTGGAGGCAATGGGAGTGTGACTGTGTAACGTTAAATATAAAAAGTATTACCGTAGCAGGTAGCAGTCAGAGGAGAGATGTAGATGTAGATTGCACCCCCCAGTCTGTGCGATACAAGTCTTCTACTGAGTGCTGCCTGTCTGAGCACTGGCTGTCACAACCCCGGTGCCAGCAGCAGCACTTGTGAATGGAGCCACTCAGCAAACAGCCCAGAGCTAAGAGAGCTCCCATGTTGGTTACAGCGATTGGCCCCATGTCTGTTACAATCAGACATGGGGCCAATTGCTGTAACCGACATGGGAGCTCTCTTAGCTCTGGGCTGTTTGCTTCCCCTCAAAGGCCAGAAAAAATTGCCCGCAACTAAAGTCACTACAACAGCTAGTCACTCACCTATTTTGGCGCTCTGCCTCTGTGCAATCAAGCTGGGGGCCTATCTAGGGGTGTGGGCCTGGAGCTGCAACTCCTCCCACCCCTATGTTAATCCGGCCCTGAAAGTTTGCTCCTCCTCCAGAGTCCACACAGTCCGTTCATTCACACTGTGTGACTGTAGCGTGTCCGACTCCTCCCCACCGCCTCACCCACACATCACACAGCTCACTGGTGCGTCTCACTCTTTGGCTGTTGGCTCTATCCCGCCCTATAAATAGCGGGCGCTGATTGGCTGAGGCTGCTCCTGCAGAGGCTGATTACAAACATAGCCTCTGGCCCCTAGTATCATGCAAACTAAACTAACTGGTGTTTTGCCATGGCGGGGGGTGTAGGGGGTGTGGGTGATTACCTTAACACACAAAAATATTTTAATAAAAAATTTAAAAAATATATATTTTTTTAAACATTAATAAAAATCTTAAAAACTGTAATTGCCTCACCTGCCTCCTATGACTGCACGTCACTGGGGTGCACAGGAATATGTAACCATCCTAGACATATACAAAACATGGAAGGGAACTTCACTCTCATACCGGTCCGGGTACACATCCCATGACCCAGCAACATGCTCAGCCCTGGGTGCCACTCTCACAGGAAGCTGTGCTGTCCCCAGAGCCACAAGCAATTAACCCCAGACAGGTCTGGGTGCAAGAACCATAGGGGAAATGACAAAACAAATTAATACAACACACAGAGAAAACCCAGCACTCACTTACAAGCTCTCAGCTAAGATTTAAAAGCAAAAATGGAAAGGTTAGTCAGCGCATCTGGCCAAATGGGACAAGCTCAGGTACCACGTCAAGGTACTTTCCAATACCTGAGACCCTAAAACAGCCACACAATGCAAGCTTTCAAATCCAAACAAACTGAAAACAAGGGAAGGGTGCACAGGAATATGTAACCACCCTAGACATATACAAAACATGGATGGGAACTGCACTCTCATACCGGACCGGGTACACATCCCATGACCCTGCAACATGCTCAGCCCTGGGTACCACTGGCACTCACAGGAAGCTGTGCTGTCCCCAGAGCCACAAGCAGTTAACCCCTGACAGGTCTGGGTTCAAGAACCATAGGGAAAATTACAAAACAAATTAATACAACACACAGAGAAAACCCAGCACTCACTTACAAGCTCTCAGCTAAGATTTAAAAGCAAAAATGGAAAGGTTAGTCACCGCATCTGGCCAAATGGGACAAGCTCAGGTACCACGTCAAGGTCCTTTCCAATACCTGAGACCCTAAAACAGCCACACAATGCAAGCTTTCAAATCCAAACAAACTGAAAACAAGGGAAGGGTGCACAGGAATATGTAACCACCCTAAACATATACAAAACATGGAAGGGAACTGCACTCTCATACCGGACTGTGTACACATCCCATGACCCTGCAACATGCTCAGCCCTGGGTGCCACTGGCACTCAAAGGAAGCTGTGCTGTCCCCAGAGCCACAAGCAGTTAACCCCAGACAGGTCTGGGTGCAAGAACCATAGGGAAAATTACAAAACAAATTAATACAACACACAGAGAAAACCCAGCACTCATTTACAAGCTCTCAGCTAAGATTTAAAAGCAAAAATGGAAAGGTTAGTCACCGCATCTGGCCAAATGGGACAAGCTCAGGTACCACGTCAAGGTCCTTTCCAATACCTGAGACCCTAAAACAGCCACACAATGCAAGCTTTCAAATCCAAACAAACTGAAAACAAGGGAAGGGTGCACAGGAATATGTAACCACCCTAAACATATACAAAACATGGAAGGGAACTGCACTCTCATACCGGACTGTGTACACATCCCATGACCCTGCAACATGCTCAGCCCTGGGTGCCACTGGCACTCAAAGGAAGCTGTGCTGTCCCCAGAGCCACAAGCAGTTAACCCCAGACAGGTCTGTGTGCAAGAACCATAGGGAAAATTACAAAACAAATTAATACAACACACAGAGAAAACCCAGCACTCACTTACAAGCTCTCATCTAAGATTTAAAAGCAAAAATGGAAAGGTTAGTCCCCGCATCTGGCCAAATGGGACAAGCTCAGGTACCACGTCAAGGTCCTTTCCAATACCTGAGACCCTAAAACAGCCACACAATGCAAGCTTTCAAATCCAAACAAACTGAAAACAAGGGAAGGGTGCACAGGAATTTGTAACCACCCTAGACATATACAAAACATGGAAGGGAACTGCACTCTCATACCGGACCGGGTACACATCCCATGACCCTAAACATGCTCAGCCCTGGGTGCCACTGGCACTCACAGGAAGCTGTGCTGTCCGCAGAGCCACAAGCAGTTAACCCCAGACAGGTCTGGGTGCAAGATCCATAGGGAAAATTACAAAACAAATTAATTCAACACACAGAGAAAACCCAGCACTCATTTACAAGCTCTCAGCTAAGATTTAAAAGCAAAAATGGAAAGGTTAGTCACCGCATCTGGCCAAATGGGACAAGCTCACATGCCACGTCAAGGTCCTTTCCAATACCTGAGACCCTAAAACAGCCACACAATGCAAGCTTTCAAATCCAAACAAACTGAAAACAAGGAAAGGGTGCCCAGGAATATGTAACCACCCTAGACATATACAAAGCATGGAAGGGAACTGCACTCTCATACCGGACTGTGTACACATCCCATGACCCTGCAACATGCTCAGCCCTGGGTGCCACTGGCAGTCAAAGGAAGCTGTGCTGTCCCCAGAGCCACAAGCAGTTAACCCCAGACAGGTCTGGGTGCAAGAACCATAGGAAAAATTACAAAACAAATTAATACAACACACAGAGAAAACCCAGCACTCACTTACAAGCTCTCAGCTAAGATTTAAAAGCAAAAATAGAAAGGTTAGTCACCGCATCTGGCCAAATGGGACAAGCTCAGGTACCACGTCAAGGTCCTTTCCAATACCTGAGACCCTAAAACAGCCACACAATGCAAGCTTTCAAATCCAAACAAACTGAAAACAAGGAAAGGTGCACAGGAATATGTAACCACCCTAGACATATACAAAACATGGAAGGGAACTGCACTCTCATACCGGACCGGGTACACATCCCATGACCCTGCAACATGCTCAGCCCTGGGTGCCACTGGCACTCACAGGAAGCTGTGCTGTCCTCAGAGCCACAAGCAGTTAAACCCAGACAGGTCTGGGTGCAAGAACCATAGGGAAAATTACAAAACAAATTAATACAACACACAGAGAAAACCCAGCACTCACTTACAAGCTCCCAGCTAAGATTTAAAAGCAAAAATGGAAAGGTTAGTCACCGCATCTGGCCAAATGGGACAAGCTCACGTGCCACGTCAAGGTCCTTTCCAATACCTGAGACCCTAAAACAGCCACACAATGCAAGCTTTCAAATCCAAACAAACTGAAAACAAGGGAAGGGTGCACAGGAATATGTAACCACCCTAGACATATACAAAACATGGAAGGGAACTGCACTCTCATACCGGACTGTGTACACATCCCATGACCCTGCAACATGCTCAGCCCTGGGTGCCACTGGCAGTCAAAGGAAGCTGTGCTGTCCCCAGAGCCACAAGCAGTTAACCCCAGACAGGTCTGGGTGCAAGAACCATAGGGAAAATTACAAAACAAATTAATACAACACACAGAGAAAACCCAGCACTCACTTACAATCTCTCAGCTAAGATTTAAAAGCAAAAATGGAAAGGTTAGTCACCGCATCTGGCCAAATGGGACAAGCTCAGGTACCACGTCAAGGTCCTTTCCAATACCTGAGACCCTAAAACAGCCACACAATGCAAGCTTTCAAATCCAAACAAACTGAAAACAAGGGAAGGGTGCACAGGAATTTGTAACCACCCTAGACATATACAAAACATGGATGGGAACTGCACTCTCATACCGGACCGGGTACACATCCCATGACCCTAAAACATGCTCAGCCCTGGGTGCCACTGGCACTCACAGGAAGCTGTGCTGTCCCCAGAGCCACAAGCAGTTAACCCCAGACAGGTCTGGGTGCAAGAACCATAGGGAAAATTACAAAACAAATTAATACAACACACAGAGAAAACCCAGCACTCACTTACAAGCTCTCAGCTAAGATTTAAAAGCAAAAATGGAAAGGTTAGTCACCGCATCTGGCCAAATGGGACAAGCTCAGATACCAAGTCAAGGTCCTTTCCAATACCTGAGACCCTAAAACAGCCACACAATGCAAGCTTTCAAATCCAAACAAACTGAAAACAAGGAAAGGTGCACAGGAATATGTAACCACCCTAGACATATACAAAACATGGAAGGGAACTGCACTCTCATACCGGACCGGGTACACATCCCATGACCCTGCAACATGCTCAGCCATGGGTGCCACTGGCACTCACAGGAAGCTGTGCTGTCCTCAGAGCCACAAGCAGTTAACCCCAGACAGGTCTGGGTGCAAGAACCATAGGGAAAATTACAAAACAAATTAATACAACACACAGAGAAAACCCAGCACTCACTTACAAGCTCTCAGCTAAGATTTAAAAGCAAAAATGGAAAGGTTAATCAGCGCATCTGGCCAAATGGGACAAGCTCAGGTACCACGTCAAGGTCCTTTCCAATACCTGAGACTCTAAAACAGCCACACAATGCAAGCTTTCAAATCCAAACAAACTGAAAACAAGGGAAGGGTGCACAGGAATATGTAACAGCCACTAGAATGCGAGCTCAATCTGATTGGCTGATTCAATCAGCCAATCAGATTTTCCCTACCTTAATTCCAATTGGCTGATAGAATCCTATCAGCCAATCGGAATTCGAGGGACGCCATCTTGGATGACGTCATTTAAAGGAACCTTCATTCGGACTTAGGACGTCGGAAGAAGAGGATGGATCCGCGCCGGAGGTCTTCAAGATGGAGCCGCTCGTCATCGGATGAAGATAGAAGATGCCGCTTGGATGAAGATGGTTGACGGTCCGGATCTCCTCTTCTGCCCGGATAGGATGAAGACTTTGGAGCCTCTTCTGGACTTCTTCTTGCCGCTTGAGAGAAGACTTCTGCCGGATGATGGATCTCCAGCCCCCGCTTGGGCTTGGATGAAGATTTCAGAGCCTGGACCAATCGGTGATACCTGGCATGGTGAAGACAAGGTAGAAAGATTTTCAGGGGCTTAGTGTTAGGTTTATTTAAGGGGGGTTTGGGTTAGATTAGGGGTATGTGGGTGGTGGGTTGTAATGTTGGGGGGGGTATTGTATGTTTGTTTTTACAGGCAAAAGAGCTGAATTCTTTGGGGCCACCATTTTTTTTGATCTGAAGAAAGGGACTTGGGTTCCCTGAAACATCATCTAAAGTTGATCTTGCTTTTGAAAATTCCTGAGAGTGTTTATTTTTTAGAGAATATTATCTGCTTTACTTGCACCCAGGTGGCTGTAGTTGGTGGGAGGATTAGTTTTTTCTCAAAAAATAAATAATAAATATATGTAAGCAGTGAACAAGTGCTATCCTAGCATGCCACAGGATTCCATCAGTCCTTATTCACTGTGTGATAGTACTTATAGCTGTGTCAGCGTGGATACACTGAACTATGCTATTGCCTGTTTTTACAAATGGAAAATAAAGCTCTTTTGACCTTTTACCCGGAATGTGCCTGAGTCTTCTATGTTTTGTATATATACAAACACACAGAGAAAACCCAGCACTCACTTAAAAGCTCTCAGCTAAGATTTAAAAGCAAAAATGGAAAGGTTAATCAGCGCATCTGGCCAAATGGGACAAGCTCACGTGCCACGTCAAGGTCCTTTCCAATAACTGAGACCCTAAAACAGCCACACAATGCAAGCTTTCAAATCCAAACAAACTGAAAACAAGGGAAGGGTGCACAGGAATATGTAACCACCCTAGACATATACAAAACATGGAAGGGAACTGCACTCTCATACCGGACTGTGTACACATCCCATGACCCTGCAACATGCTCAGCCCTGGGTGCCACTGGCAGTCAAAGGAAGCTGTGCTGTCCCCAGAGCCACAAGCAGTTAACCCCAGACAGGTCTGGGTGCAAGAACCATAGGGAAAATTACAAAACAAATTAATACAACACACAGAGAAAACCCAGCACTCACTTACAATCTCTCAGCTAAGATTTAAAAGCAAAAATGGAAAGGTTAGTCACCGCATCTGGCCAAATGGGACAAGCTCAGGTACCACGTCAAGGTCCTTTCCAATACCTGAGACCCTAAAACAGCCACACAATGCAAGCTTTCAAATCCAAACAAACTGAAAACAAGTGAAGGGTGCACAGGAATTTGTAACCACCCTAGACATATACAAAACATGGATGGGAACTGCACTCTCATACCGGACCGGGTACACATCCCATGACCCTAAAACATGCTCAGCCCTGGGTGCCACTGGCACTCACAGGAAGCTGTGCTGTCCCCAGAGCCACAAGCAGTTAACCCCAGACAGGTCTGGGTGCAAGAACCATAGGGAAAATTACAAAACAAATTAATACAACACACAGAGAAAACCCAGCACTCACTTACAAGCTCTCAGCTAAGATTTAAAAGCAAAAATGGAAAGGTTAGTCACCGCATCTGGCCAAATGGGACAAGCTCAGATACCAAGTCAAGGTCCTTTCCAATACCTGAGACCCTAAAACAGCCACACAATGCAAGCTTTCAAATCCAAACAAACTGAAAACAAGGAAAGGTGCACAGGAATATGTAACCACCCTAGACATATACAAAACATGGAAGGGAACTGCACTCTCATACCGGACCGGGTACACATCCCATGACCCTGCAACATGCTCAGCCATGGGTGCCACTGGCACTCACAGGAAGCTGTGCTGTCCCCAGAGCCACAAGCAGTTAACCCCAGACAGGTCTGGGTGCAAGAACCATAGGGAAAATTACAAAACAAATTAATACAACACACAGAGAAAACCCAGCACTCACTTACAAGCTCTCAGCTAAGATTTAAAAGCAAAAATGGAAAGGTTAATCAGCGCATCTGGCCAAATGGGACAAGCTCAGGTACCACGTCAAGGTCCTTTCCAATACCTGAGACTCTAAAACAGCCACACAATGCAAGCTTTCAAATCCAAACAAACTGAAAACAAGGGAAGGGTGCACAGGAATATGTAACAGCCACTAGAATGCGAGCTCAATCTGATTGGCTGATTCAATCAGCCAATCAGATTTTCCCTACCTTAATTCCAATTGGCTGATAGAATCCTATCAGCCAATCGGAATTCGAGGGACGCCATCTTGGATGACGTCATTTAAAGGAACCTTCATTCGGACTTAGGACGTCGGAAGAAGAGGATGGATCCGCGCCGGAGGTCTTCAAGATGGAGCCGCTCGTCATCGGATGAAGATAGAAGATGCCGCTTGGATGAAGATGGTTGACGGTCCGGATCTCCTCTTCTGCCCGGATAGGATGAAGACTTTGGAGCCTCTTCTGGACTTCTTCTTGCCGCTTGAGAGAAGACTTCTGCCGGATGATGGATCTCCAGCCCCCGCTTGGGCTTGGATGAAGATTTCAGAGCCTGGACCAATCGGTGATACCTGGCATGGTGAAGACAAGGTAGAAAGATTTTCAGGGGCTTAGTGTTAGGTTTATTTAAGGGGGGTTTGGGTTAGATTAGGGGTATGTGGGTGGTGGGTTGTAATGTTGGGGGGGGGTATTGTATGTTTGTTTTTACAGGCAAAAGAGCTGAATTCTTTGGGGCCACCCTTTTTTTTGATCTGAAGAAAGGGACTTGGGTTCCCTGAAACATCATCTAAAGTTGATCTTGCTTTTGAAAATTCCTGAGAGTGTTTATTTTTTAGAGAATATTATCTGCTTTACTTGCACCCAGGTGGCTGTAGTTGGTGGGAGGATTAGTTTTTTCTCAAAAAATAAATAATAAATATATGTAAGCAGTGAACAAGTGCTATCCTAGCATGCCACAGGATTCCATCAGTCCTTATTCACTGTGTGATAGTACTTATAGCTGTGTCAGCGTGGATACACTGAACTATGCTATTGCCTGTTTTTACAAATGGAAAATAAAGCTCTTTTGACCTTTTACCCGGAATGTGCCTGAGTCTTCTATGTTTTGTATATATACAAACACACAGAGAAAACCCAGCACTCACTTAAAAGCTCTCAGCTAAGATTTAAAAGCAAAAATGGAAAGGTTAATCAGCGCATCTGGCCAAATGGGACAAGCTCACGTGCCACGTCAAGGTCCTTTCCAATAACTGAGACCCTAAAACAGCCACACAATGCAAGCTTTCAAATCCAAACAAACTGAAAACAAGGGAAGGGTGCACAGGAATATGTAACCACCCTAGACATATACAAAACATGGAAGGGAACTGCACTCTCATACCGGACTGTGTACACATCCCATGACCCTGCAACATGCTCAGCCCTGGGTGCCACTGGCAGTCAAAGGAAGCTGTGCTGTCCCCAGAGCCACAAGCAGTTAACCCCAGACAGGTCTGGGTGCAAGAACCATAGGGAAAATTACAAAACAAATTAATACAACACACAGAGAAAACCCAGCACTCACTTACAATCTCTCAGCTAAGATTTAAAAGCAAAAATGGAAAGGTTAGTCACCGCATCTGGCCAAATGGGACAAGCTCAGGTACCACGTCAAGGTCCTTTCCAATACCTGAGACCCTAAAACAGCCACACAATGCAAGCTTTCAAATCCAAACAAACTGAAAACAAGGGAAGGGTACACAGGAATTTGTAACCACCCTAGACATATACAAAACATGGATGGGAACTGCACTCTCATACCGGACCGGGTACACATCCCATGACCCTAAAACATGCTCAGCCCTGGGTGCCACTGGCACTCACAGGAAGCTGTGCTGTCCCCAGAGCCACAAGCAGTTAACCCCAGACAGGTCTGGGTGCAAGAACCATAGGGAAAATTACAAAACAAATTAATACAACACACAGAGAAAACCCAGCACTCACTTACAAGCTCTCAGCTAAGATTTAAAAGCAAAAATGGAAAGGTTAGTCACCGCATCTGGCCAAATGGGACAAGCTCAGATACCAAGTCAAGGTCCTTTCCAATACCTGAGACCCTAAAACAGCCACACAATGCAAGCTTTCAAATCCAAACAAACTGAAAACAAGGAAAGGTGCACAGGAATATGTAACCACCCTAGACATATACAAAACATGGAAGGGAACTGCACTCTCATACCGGACCGGGTACACATCCCATGACCCTGCAACATGCTCAGCCATGGGTGCCACTGGCACTCACAGGAAGCTGTGCTGTCCCCAGAGCCACAAGCAGTTAACCCCAGACAGGTCTGGGTGCAAGAACCATAGGGAAAATTACAAAACAAATTAATACAACACACAGAGAAAACCCAGCACTCACTTACAAGCTCTCAGCTAAGATTTAAAAGCAAAAATGGAAAGGTTAATCAGCGCATCTGGCCAAATGGGACAAGCTCAGGTACCACGTCAAGGTCCTTTCCAATACCTGAGACTCTAAAACAGCCACACAATGCAAGCTTTCAAATCCAAACAAACTGAAAACAAGGGAAGGGTGCACAGGAATATGTAACAGCCACTAGAATGCGAGCTCAATCTGATTGGCTGATTCAATCAGCCAATCAGATTTTCCCTACCTTAATTCCAATTGGCTGATAGAATCCTATCAGCCAATCGGAATTCGAGGGACGCCATCTTGGATGACGTCATTTAAAGGAACCTTCATTCGGACTTAGGACGTCGGAAGAAGAGGATGGATCCGCGCCGGAGGTCTTCAAGATGGAGCCGCTCGTCATCGGATGAAGATAGAAGATGCCGCTTGGATGAAGATGGTTGACGGTCCGGATCTCCTCTTCTGCCCGGATAGGATGAAGACTTTGGAGCCTCTTCTGGACTTCTTCTTGCCGCTTGAGAGAAGACTTCTGCCGGATGATGGATCTCCAGCCCCCGCTTGGGCTTGGATGAAGATTTCAGAGCCTGGACCAATCGGTGATACCTGGCATGGTGAAGACAAGGTAGAAAGATTTTCAGGGGCTTAGTGTTAGGTTTATTTAAGGGGGGTTTGGGTTAGATTAGGGGTATGTGGGTGGTGGGTTGTAATGTTGGGGGGGGTATTGTATGTTTGTTTTTACAGGCAAAAGAGCTGAATTCTTTGGGGCCACCCTTTTTTTTGATCTGAAGAAAGGGACTTGGGTTCCCTGAAACATCATCTAAAGTTGATCTTGCTTTTGAAAATTCCTGAGAGTGTTTATTTTTTAGAGAATATTATCTGCTTTACTTGCACCCAGGTGGCTGTAGTTGGTGGGAGGATTAGTTTTTTCTCAAAAAATAAATAATAAATATATGTAAGCAGTGAACAAGTGCTATCCTAGCATGCCACAGGATTCCATCAGTCCTTATTCACTGTGTGATAGTACTTATAGCTGTGTCAGCGTGGATACACTGAACTATGCTATTGCCTGTTTTTACAAATGGAAAATAAAGCTCTTTTGACCTTTTACCCGGAATGTGCCTGAGTCTTCTATGTTTTGTATATATACAAACACACAGAGAAAACCCAGCACTCACTTAAAAGCTCTCAGCTAAGATTTAAAAGCAAAAATGGAAAGGTTAGTCACCGCATCTGGCCAAATGGGACAAGCTCAGGAACCACATCAAGGTCCTTTCCAATACCTGAGACCCTAAAACAGCCACACAATGCAAGCTTTCAAATTAAATCAAACTGAAAACAAGGGAAGGGTGCACCAGTGACGTGCGGTGAGGTCAGTCGCTTGTGAGGCACTGACTAGTATCAGAACCAGAGTGCTGATATATTAGATACAATAATAAATTATACAAACAGAGGGACAAAGACAAACACAAAGGGACACACACAGAGAGACACAGGGACACACAAACACACAGGGACACACACACACACACAGGGACACACACACACACAGGGACACACACACACACAGGGACACACACACACACACAGGGACACAAACACACACAGGGACACACACACACAGGGACACACACACACTCTTATTTACCCCTTTAGTTGCCTAGAAATGCAATTTTAAACAATTTCTCAATTTACTTCTATTATTTGATTTGCTGTGTTCTCTTGGTATCCTTTGTTGAAAACCATACCTAGGTAGGCACAGGAGCAGAAATGCCCTACTGGGAGTTAACTGCTGATTGGTGGCTGCACATATATGCCTCTTGTCATTGGCTCACCCAATGTGGTTAGCTAGGTCCCAGTAGTAAAATTATGTTTCTTTAACAAAAGATGCCAAAAGAATGAAGCAAATTTACAAATAGCGCATACAATTTTAAACAACTTTCCAATTTACTGCTGAGTGATGAAATATTTTTTTTTAAAAATCAAATACAAATGCTACAACCTAGATATTGCCTGGCCATAACACTCAGAATCTTCGCTGAACAAGATAATTGTTAGCATCTAAATAGCTAATTGCAGATTTCTCATTATACATGATTTTACAGTTTCTAAAACTCTCTAACTGTGAGAGAACCCAGGATTGCCTTAGACTGAACAAAATCCTCCAAAACATACAGCTGTTCAACATGTTCCAGGTCCACATTATATTTTAGGCTTCCAATGTATCCTACAGAGAACTGGTTTAAATGTTCAGAAGACCTGAAATCAAACACCTATGGCTATTTTGTAAATAAAATAAAACATCTGGCAGATTTACAAGCTACAGACTGGTGTGCAAGGGCATACATGCTCACACACACAAAATACACTCATGCATACATACATACACACACACACAGACATGCATGTATATTTACACACATTCATGCATACATACATACACACAGACATGCATGTATATTTACACACATTCATGCATACATACACACACAGAGATGCATGTATATTTACACACATTCATGCATACATACATACACACACACACAGACATGCATGTATATTTACACACACTTGCATAAACACATCCACAAAGATTCATACATATATATATTTTTTTTTTACTTTGGCAAAAATTAAATCGGTTATAGATTATCAGAACAATTTTAAATGCAAATGTACACTATAAATGATAAAGTATACATTTAAGCACAAAGACCTCATATGAAAACTATGACAAGTTTTAAAAAAAGTAGTTTGCAAATTAAATGCAAGATCAAACAATACTGGTATTTCTGGTATTTGGATAGCAATGAGGTGAACATATTATTATATCAGCCAGGCAGCACAATCGTCAGCATGGGAAAAGGATTTTGAGCTACTGTTGACAGAAGCCTGCAGACACAGCACCCTTACCTTATCTATTTCCTGGACTACTAAATCACCCCTTCCAATAACAAACAAAACTCCTGCTCTGTATGTTGTAATAACAGCGCAGTTCCGCGTGCGCTGGGAAGAGAGGGAAGGGGGATGGAGAAGCACTGCAGGAGATAGACAGACGTCTCAGTCTAGCTGGTCTGTGAGAGACAATGCAGCTGGTAGTGGCGTGTATAAATAACTCTGCAAGTGAATCCCAATGCTTTAGGAGAGGAGTTTGCACGTCAGTGAAGCTTTAAGCAGAAATGCAGACAGTGATGATCATGCAATAGCTTAACACTGCAGCACTAAGTGGAGGCAATGGGAGTGTGACTGTGTAACGTTAAATATAAAAAGTATTACCGTAGCAGGTAGCAGTCAGAGGAGAGATGTAGATGTAGATTGCACCCCCCAGTCTGTGCGATACAAGTCTTCTACTGAGTGCTGCCTGTCTGAGCACTGGCTGTCACAACCCCGGTGCCAGCAGCAGCACTTGTGAATGGAGCCACTCAGCAAACAGCCCAGAGCTAAGAGAGCTCCCATGTCGGTTACAGCGATTGGCCCCATGTCTGTTACAATCAGACATGGGGCCAATTGCTGTAACCGACATGGGAGCTCTCTTAGCTCTGGGCTGTTTGCTTCCCCTCAAAGGCCAGAAAAAATTGCCCGCAACTAAAGTCACTACAACAGCTAGTTACTCACCTATTTTGGCGCTCTGCCTCTGTGCAATCAAGCTGGGGGCCTATCTAGGGGTGTGGGCCTGGAGCTGCAACTCCTCCCACCCCTATGTTAATCCGGCCCTGAAAGTTTGCTCCTCCTCCAGAGTCCACACAGTCCGTTCATTCACACTGTGTGACTGTAGCGTGTCCGACTCCTCCCCACCGCCTCACCCACACATCACACAGCTCACTGGTGCGTCTCACTCTTTGGCTGTCGGCTCTATCCCGCCCTATAAATAGCGGGCGCTGATTGGCTGAGGCTGCTCCTGCAGAGGCTGATTACAAACATAGCCTCTGGCCCCTAGTATCGTGCAAACTAAACTAACTGGTGTTTTGCCATGGCGGGGGGTGTAGGGGGTGTGGGTGATTACCTTAACACACAAAAAAATGTAATAAAAAATTTAAAATATATATATTTTTTTAAACATTAATAAAAATCTTAAAAACTGTAATTGCACTCATAGGACAGGGGAGGCGCTGCCTCACCTGCCTCCTATGACTGCACGTCACTGGGGTGCACAGGAATATGTAACCACCCTAGACATATACAAAACATGGAAGGGAACTTCACTCTCATACCGGACCGGGTACACATCCCATGACCCTGCAACATGCTCAGCCCTGGGTGCCACTCTCACAGGAAGCTGTGCTGTCCCCAGAGCCACAAGCAGTTAACCCCAGACAGGTCTGGGTTCAAGAACCATAGGGAAAATTAAAAAACAAATTAATACAACACACAGAGAAAACCCAGCACTCACTTACAAGCTCTCAGCTAAGATTTAAAAGCAAAAATGGAAAGGTTAGTCACTGCATCTGGCCAAATGGGACAAGCTCAGGTACCACGTCAAGGTCCTTTCCAATACCTGAGACCCTAAAACAGCCACACAATGCAAGCTTTCAAATCCAAACAAACTGAAAACAAGGGAAGGGTGCACAGGAATATGTAACCACCCTAAACATATACAAAACATGGAAGGGAACTGCACTCTCATACCGGACTGTGTACACATCCCATGACCCTGCAACATGCTCAGCCCTGGGTGCCACTGGCACTCAAAGGAAGCTGTGCTGTCCCCAGAGCCACAAGCAGTTAACCCCAGACAGGTCTGGGTGCAAGAACCATAGGGAAAATTACAAAACAAATTAATACAACACACAGAGAAAACCCAGCACTCACTTACAAGCTCTCATCTAAGATTTAAAAGCAAAAATGGAAAGGTTAGTCCCCGCATCTGGCCAAATGGGACAAGCTCAGGTACCACGTCAAGGTCCTTTCCAATACCTGAGACCCTAAAACAGCCACACAATGCAAGCTTTCAAATCCAAACAAACTGAAAACAAGGGAAGGGTGCACAGGAATTTGTAACCACCCTAGACATATACACAACATGGAAGGGAACTGCACTCTCATACCGGACCAGGTACACATCCCATGACCCTAAACATGCTCAGCGCTGGGTGCCACTGGCACTCACAGGAAGCTGTGCTGTCCGCAGAGCCACAAGCAGTTAACCCCAGACAGGTCTGGGTGCAAGATCCATAGGGAAAATTACAAAACAAATTAATTCAACACACAGAGAAAACCCAGCACTCATTTACAAGCTCTCAGCTAAGATTTAAAAGCAAAAATGGAAAGGTTAGTCACCGCATCTGGCCAAATGGGACAAGCTCACGTGCCACGTCAAGGTCCTTTCCAATACCTGAGACCCTAAAACAGCCACACAATGCAAGCTTTCAAATCCAAACAAACTGAAAACAAGGAAAGGGTGCCCAGGAATATGTAACCACCCTAGACATATACAAAACATGGAAGGGAACTGCACTCTCATACCGGACTGTGTACACATCCCATGACCCTGCAACATGCTCAGCCCTGGGTGCCACTGGCAGTCAAAGGAAGCTGTGCTGTCCCCAGAGCCACAAGCAGTTAACCCCAGACAGGTCTGGGTGCAAGAACCATAGGGAAAAACATAATTTATGTAAGAACTTACCTGATAAATTCATTTCTTTCATATTAGCAAGAGTCCATGAGCTAGTGACGTATGGGATATACATTCCTACCAGGAGGGGCAAAGTTTCCCAAACCTTAAAATGCCTATAAATACACCCCTCACCACACCCACAATTCAGTTTAACGAATAGCCAAGAAGTGGGGTGATAAGAAAAAAGTGCGAAAGCATATAAAATAAGGAATTGGAATAATTGTGCTTTATACAAAAAAATCATAACCACCACAAAAAAGGGCGGGCCTCATGGACTCTTGCTAATATGAAAGAAATGAATTTATCAGGTAAGTTCTTACATAAATTATGTTTTCTTTCATGTAATTAGCAAGAGTCCATGAGCTAGTGACGTATGGGATAATGACTACCCAAGATGTGGATCTTTCCACACAAGAGTCACTAGAGAAGGAGGGATAAAATAAAGACAGCCAATTCCTGCTGAAAATAATCCACACCCAAAATAAAGTTTAATGAAAAACATAAGCAGAAGATTCAAACTGAAACCACTGCCAGAAGTACTTTTCTACCAAAAACTGCTTCAGAAGAAGAAAATACATCAAAATGGTAGAATTTAGTAAAAGTATGCAAAGAGGACCAAGTTGCTGCTTTGCAAATCTGATCAATCGAAGCTTCATTCCTAAACGCCCAGGAAGTAGAAACTGAACTAGTAGAATGAACTGTAATCCTTAGAGGCGGAGTTTTACCCGACTCGACATAAGCATGATGAAATAAAGATTTCAACCAAGATGCCAAAGAAATGGCAGAAGCTTTCTGGCCTTTTCTAGAACCGGAAAAGATAACAAATAAACTAGAAGTCTTACGGAAAGACTTAGTAGCTTCAACATAATATTTCAAAGCTCTAACAACATCCAAAGAATGCAACGATCTCTCCCTAGAATTCTTAGGATTAGGACATAATGAAGGAACCACAATTTCTCTACTAATGTTGTTGGAATTCACAACTTTAGGTAAAAAATCAAAAGAAGTTCGCAACACCGCCTTATCCTGATGAAAAATCAGAAAAGGAGACTCACAAGAAAGAGCAGATAATTCAGAAACTCTTCTGGCAGAAGAGATTGCCAAAAGGAACAAAACTTTCCAAGAAAGTAATTTAATGTCCAATGAATGCATAGGTTCAAACGGAGGAGCTTGAAGAGCCCCCAGAACCAAATTCAAACTCCAAAGAGGAGAAATTGACTTAATGACAGGTTTTATACGAACCAAAGCTTGTACAAAACAATGAATATCAGGAAGAATAGCAATCTTTCTATGAAAAAGAACAGAAAGAGCAGAGATTTGACCTTTCAAGGAACTTGCGGACAAACCCTTATCTAAACCATCCTGAAGAAACTCTAAAATTCTCGGTATTCTAAAAGAATGCCAAAAAATGATGAGAAAGACACCAAGAAATATAAGTCTTCCAGACTCTATAATATATCTCTCTAGATACAGATTTACGCGCCTGTAACATAGTATTAATCACAGAGTCAGAGAAACCTCTTTGACCAAGAATCAAGCATTCAATCTCCATACCTTTAAATTTAAGGATTTCAGATCCTGATGGAAAAAAGGACCTTGCGACAGAAGGTCTGGTCTTAACGGAAGAGTCCACGGTTGGCAAGAGGCCATCCGGACCAGATCCGCATACCAAAACCTGTGAGGCCATGCCGGAGCTACCAGCAGAACAAACGAGCATTCCTTCAGAATCTTGGAGATTACTCTTGGAAGAAAAACTAGAGGCGGAAAGATATAGGCAGGATGATACTTCCAAGGAAGTGAAAAATGCATCCACTGCCTCCGCCCGAGGATCCCGGGATCCGGACAGATACCAGGGAAGTTTCTTGTTTAGATGAGAAGCCATCAGATCTATTTCTGGGAGTTCCCACATTTGAACAATCTGAGGAAATACCTCTGGGTGAAGAGACCATTCGCCCAAGTGCAACGTTTGGCGACTGAGATAATCCGCTTCCCAATTGTCCATACCTGGGATATGAACCGCAGAGATTAGACAGGAGCTGGATTCCGCCCAAACCAAAATTCGAGATACTTCTTTCATAGCCAGAGGACTGAGAGTCCCTCCTTGATGATTGATGTATGCCACAGTTGTGACATTGTCTATCTGAAAACAAATGAACAACTCTCTCTTCAGAAGAGGCCAAGACTGAAGAGCTCTGAAAATTGCACGGAGTTCCAAAATATTGATCGGAAATCTCACCTCCTGAGATTCCCAAACCCCTTGTGCCGTCAGATACCCCCACACAGCTCCCCAACCTGTAAGACTTGCATCTGTTGAGATTATAGTCCAGGTCGGAAGAACAAAGAAGCCCCCTGAACTAAACGATGGCGATCTGTCCACCATGTCAGAGAGTGTCGTAAAATCGGTTTAAAGATATTAATTGAGATATCTTTGAGTAATCCCTGCACCATTGGTTCAGCATACAGAGCTGAAGAGGTCGCATGTGAAAACGAGCAAAGGAGATCGCATCTGATGCGGCAGTCCTAAGACCTAACATTTCCATGCATAAGGCTACCAAAGGGAATGATTGTGACTGAAGGTTTTGACAAGCTGATATCAATGTTAAACTTCTCTTGTCTGACAAGGACAGAGTCATAGACACTGAATCTATCTAGAAACCTAAAAAGGTTACCCTTGTCTGAGGAATCAATGAACTGATTGGTAAATTGATCCTCCAACCATGAACTTGAAGAAACAACACAAGTCAATTCGTATGAGATTCTTCGAAAATGAGAAGACTGAGCAAGTACCAAGATATCGTCCAAATAAGGAAATACCAAAACCCTGTTCTCTGATTACAGAAAGAAGGGCACCGAGAACCTTTGAAAAAAATTCTTGGAACTGAGGCTAGGCCAAACGGTAGAGCCACAAAACTGGTAATGCTTGTCTAAAAAGAGAATCTCAGACACTAAAAGTGATCTGGATGAATCGGAATATGCAGATACACATCCTGTAAATCTATTGTAGACATATAATGCCCTTGCTAAACAAAAGGCAGGATAGTCCTACAGAAACCATCTTGAATGTTGGTATCCTAACATAACGATTCAATAATGATAGATCCGGAACTGGTCTGAAGGAATTGACCTTCTTTGGTACAATGAAGAGATAAAATAAAACCCCAGCCCCTGTTCCAGAACTGGAACTGGCATAATTACTCCAGCCAACTCTAGATCTGAAACACATTTCAGAAATGCTGAGCCTTTGCTGTGTTACCTGGGACACGGGAAAGAAAAAAATCTCTTAGCAGGAGGCCTTAACTTGAAGCCAATTCTGTACCTTTCTGAAACAATGTTCTGAAACCAGAGATTGAGAACGGAATTGATCCAAATTTCTTTGAAGAAAACGTAATCTGCCCCATACCAGCTGAGCTGGAATAAAGGCCGCACCTTCATAGGTACTTAGGAGCTGGCTATAGGTTTCAATAAGGCTTGGATATATTCCAAACTGGAAATAGTTTCCAAACTGATACCGCTCCTGAGGATGAAGGATCAGGCTTTTGTTCCTTGTTGCGAGGAAAGGAACGAAAATGATTATTTACCCTGGAAAGAAAGGGAAAGCAAAGTTAACTTAGAAGACATATCAGCATTCCAAGTTTAATCCATAAAGCTTTTCTAGCTAAAATAGCTAGAGACATATACCTGATATCAACTCTAATGATATCAAAAGATGGTATCACCAATAAAATTATTAGCATGTTATAGAATAATAATAATGCTATAAAATTATGATCTGTTACTTGTTGCGCTAAAGCTTCTAACCAAAAAGTTGAAGCTGCAGCAACATCCGCTAAAAATATAGCAGGTCTAAGAAGATTACCTGAACATAAGTAAGCTTTTCTTAGAAAAGATTCAATTTTCCTATCTAAAGGATCCTTAAATGAAGTACTATCTGCCGTAGGAATAGTAGTACATAGCAGGAGTAGAGACAGCCCCATAACCTTAGGGATTTTTGTCCCAAAAAACTCTAATCTGTCAGATGGCACAGGATATAATTGCTTAAACGTCTAGAAGGAGTAAATAAATTACCCAAATTATTCCATTCCCTGGAAATTACTTCAGAAATAGCATCAGGGAGATTAAACACTTCTGGAATAACTACAGGAGATTTAAAACCTTATTTAAACGTTTACATTTAGTATCAAGAGGACCAGAATCCTCCATTTCTAATGCAAATAATACTTCTTTAAGTAAAGAACGAATAAATTCCATCTTGAACAAATACAAAGATTTATCAGCATCAACCTCTGAGACAGAAACCTCTGAACCAGAAGAACCATTATCAGTATCAGAATGATGATGTTCATTTAAAAATTCATCTGAAAAAAGAGAAGTTTTAAAAGACTTTTATGTATACTAGAAGGAGAAATAACAGACATAGCCTTCTTAATGGATTTAAAAAAAATAAAATCTCTTATGTTATCAGGAACACTCTGAAAATTAGATGTTGACAGAACAGCAACAGGTAATGTAACAGTACTAAAGGAAATTTTATCTGCATTAATAAGTTTGACATGACATGCAATACAAACAACAGCTGGAGAAACAGATACCAAAAGTTTATAGCAGATACACTTAGCTTGGTAGCTCCAGCACTGGGCAGTGATTTTCCTGAAGTATCTTCTGACTCAGTTGCAACGTAGAACATCTTGCAATATGTAAAAGAAAAAAACAACATATAAAGCAAAATTGATCAAATTCCTTAAATGACAGTTTCAGGAATGGGAAAAAATGCCAGTGAACAAGCTTCTAGCAACCAGAAGCAATAAATAATGAGACTTAAATAATGTGGAGAAAAAAATGACGCCCATATTTTTTAGCGCCAAAAAAGACGCCCACATTATTTGGCGCCTAAATGCTTATGGCGCCAAAAATGACGCCACATCCGGAACGCTGACATTCTTGACGCAAAAAAAAAGTAAAAAAATGACGCAACTTCCGGCGACACGTATGACGCCGGAAACAGAAAAAAAATTTTGCGCCAAAAAAGTCCGCGCCAAGAATGACGCAATAAAATGAAGCATTTTCTGCCCCCGCGAGCCTAACAGCCCACAGGGAAAAAGTCAAATTTTTTAAGGTAAGAAAAAATGATTGAAACAAATGCATTTATCCCAAATATGAAACTGACTGTCTGAAAAATAAGGAATGTTGAACATTCTGAGTCAAGGCAAATAAATGTTTGAATACATATATTTAGAACTTTATAAACAAAGTGCCCAACCATAGCTTAGAGTGTCACAGAAAATAAGATTTACTTACCCCAGGACACTCATCTACATGTTTGTAGAAAGCCAAACCAGTACTGAAACGAGAATCAGCAGAGGTAATGGTATATATAAGAGTATATCGTCGATCTGAAAAGGGAGGTAAGAGATGAATCTCTACGACCGATAACAGAGAACCTATGAAATAGACCCCGTAGAAGGAGATCACTGCATTCAAATAGGCAATACTCTCCTCACATCCCTCTGACATTCACTGCACGCTGAGAGGAAAACCGGCTCCAATTTGCTGCGGAGCGCATATCAACGTAGAATCTAGCACAAACTTACTTCACCACCTCCATCGGAGGCAAAGTTTGTAAAACTGAATTGTGGGTGTGGTGAGGGGTGTATTTATAGGCATTTTAAGGTTTGGGAAACTTTGCCCCTCCTGGTAGGAATGTATATCCCATACGTCACTAGCTCATGGACTCTTGCTAATTACATGAAAGAAATTACAAAACAAATTAATACAACACACAGAGAAAACCCAGCACTCACTTACAATCTCTCAGCTAAGATTTAAAAGCAAAAATGGAAAGGTTAGTCACCGCATCTGGCCAAATGGGACAAGCTCAGGTACCACGTCAAGGTCCTTTCCAATACCTGAGACCCTAAAACAGCCACACAATGCAAGCTTTCAAATCCAAACAAACTGAAAACAAGGGAAGGGTGCACAGGAATTTGTAACCACCCTAGACATATACAAAACATGGATGGGAACTGCACTCTCATACCGGACCGGGTACACATCCCATGACCCTAAAACATGCTCAGCACTGGGTACCACTGGCACTCACAGGAAGCTGTGCTGTCCCCAGAGCCACAAGCAGTTAACCCCAGACTGGTCTGGGTGCAAGAACCATAGGGAAAATTACAAAACAAATTAATACAACACACAGAGAAAACCCAGCACTCACTTACAAGCTCTCAGCTAAGATTTAAAAGCAAAAATGGAAAGGTTAGTCACCGCATCTGGCCAAATGGGACAAGCTCAGATACCAAGTCAAGGTCCTTTCCAATACCTGAGACCCTAAAACAGCCACACAATGCAAGCTTTCAAATCCAAACAAACTGAAAACAAGGAAAGGTGCACAGGAATATGTAACCACCCTAGACATATACAAAACATGGAAGGGAACTGCACTCTCATACCAGACCGGGTACACATCCCATGACCCTGCAACATGCTCAGCCATGGGTGCCACTGGCACTCACAGGAAGCTGTGCTGTCCCCAGAGCCACAAGCAGTTAACCCCAGACAGGTCTGGGTGCAAGAACCATAGGGAAAATTACAAAACAAATTAATACAACACACAGAGAAAACCCAGCACTCACTTACAAGCTCTCAGCTAAGATTTAAAAGCAAAAAATGGAAAGGTTAATCAGCGCATCTGGCCAAATGGGACAAGCTCAGGTACCACGTCAAGGTCCTTTCCAATACCTGAGACCCTAAAACAGCCACACAATGCAAGCTTTCAAATCCAAACAAACTGAAAACAAGGGAAGGGTGCACAGGAATATGTAACAGCCACTAGAATGCGAGCTCAATCTGATTGGCTGATTCAATCAGCCAATCAGATTTTCCCTACCTTAATTCCAATTGGCTGATAGAATCCTATCAGCCAATCGGAATTCGAGGGACGCCATCTTGGATGACGTCATTTAAAGGAACCTTCATTCGGACTTAGGACGTCGGAAGAAGAGGATGGATCCGCGCCGGAGGTCTTCAAGATGGAGCCGCTCGTCATCGGATGAAGATAGAAGATGCCGCTTGGATGAAGATGGTTGACGGTCCGGATCTCCTCTTCTGCCCGGATAGGATGAAGACTTTGGAGCCTCTTCTGGACTTCTTCTTGCCGCTTGAGAGAAGACTTCTGCCGGATGATGGATCTCCAGCCCCCGCTTGGGCTTGGATGAAGATTTCAGAGCCTGGACCAATCGGTTATACCTGGCATGGTGAAGACAAGGTAGAAAGATTTTCAGGGGCTTAGTGTTAGGTTTATTTAAGGGGGGTTTGGGTTAGATTAGGGGTATGTGGGTGGTGGGTTGTAATGTTGGGGGGGTATTGTATGTTTGTTTTTACAGGCAAAAGAGCTGAATTCTTTGGGGCCACCCTTTTTTTTGATCTGAAGAAAGGGACTTGGGTTCCCTGAAACATCATCTAAAGTTGATCTTGCTTTTGAAAATTCCTGAGAGTGTTTATTTTTTAGAGAATATTATCTGCTTTACTTGCACCCAGGTGGCTGTAGTTGGTGGGAGGATTAGTTTTTTCTCAAAAAATAAATAATAAATATATGTAAGCAGTGAACAAGTGCTATCCTAGCATGAAACATGTCTGCCACAGGATTCCATTAGTCCTTATTCACTGTGTGATAGTACTTATAGCTGTGTCAGCGTGGATACACTGAACTATGCTATTGCCTGTTTTTACAAATGGAAAATAAAGCTCTTTTGACCTTTTACCCGGAATGTGCCTGAGTCTTCTATGTTTTGTATATATACAAACACACAGAGAAAACCCAGCACTCACTTAAAAGCTCTCAGCTAAGATTTAAAAGCAAAAATGGAAAGGTTAGTCACCGCATCTGGCCAAATGGGACAAGCTCAGGTACCACATCAAGGTCCTTTCCAATACCTGAGACCCTAAAACAGCCACACAATGCAAGCTTTCAAATTCAATCAAACTGAAAACAAGGGAAGGGTGCACCAGTGACGTGCGGTGAGGTCAGTCGCTGGTGAGGCACTGACTAGTATCAGAACCAGAGTGCTGATATATTAGATACAATAATAAATTATACAAACAGAGGGACAAAGACAAACACAAAGGGACACACACAGAGAGACACAGGGACACACACACACACAGGGACACACACACACACACAGGGACACACACACACACAGGGACACACACACACACACACAGGGACACAAACACACACAGGGACACACACACACAGGGACACACACACACTCTTATTTACCCCTTTAGTTGCCTAGAAATGCAATTTTAAACAATTTCTCAATTTACTTCTATTATTTGATTTGCTGTGTTCTCTTGGTATCCTTTGTTGAAAACCATACCTAGGTAGGCACAGGAGCAGAAATGCCCTACTGGGAGTTAACTGCTGATTGGTGGCTGCACATATATGCCTCTTGTTATTGGCTCACCCAATGTGGTTAGATAGGTCCCAGTAGTAAAATTATGTTTCTTTAACAAAAGATGCCAAAAGAATGAAGCAAATTTACAAATAGAGCATACAATTTTAAACAACTTTCCAATTTACTGCTGAGTGATGAAATATTTTTTTTAAAAAATCAAATACAAATGCTACAACCTAGATATTGCCTGGCCATAACACTCAGAATCTTTGCTGAACAAGATAATTGTTAGCAGCTAAATAGCTAATTGCAGTTTTCTCATTATACATGATTTTACAGTTTCTAAAACTCTCTAACTGTGAGAGAACCCAGGATTGCCTTAGACTGAACAAAATCCTCCAAAACATACAGCTGTTCAACATGTTCCAGGTCCACATTATATTTTAGGCTTCCAATGTATCCTACAGAGAACTGGTTTAAATGTTCAGAAGACCTGAAATCAAACACCTATGGCTATTTTGTAAATAAAATAAAACATCTGGCAGATTTACAAGCTACAGACTGGTGTGCAAGGGCATACATGCTCACACACACAAAATACACTCATGCACACATACATACACACACACACAGACATGCATGTATATTTACACACATTCATGCATACATACATACACACAGACATGCATGTATATTTACACACATTCATGCATACATACACACACAGAGATGCATGTATATTTACACACATTCATGCATACATACATACACACACACACACAGACATGCATGTATATTTACACACACTTGCATAAACACATCCACAAAGATTCATACATATATATATTTTTTTTTTACTTTGGCAAAAATTAAATCGGTTATAGATTATCAGAACAATTTTAAATGCAAATGTACACTATAAATGATAAAGTATACATTTAAGCACAAAGACCTCATATGAAAACTATGACAAGTTTTAAAAAAAGTAGTTTGCAAATTAAATGCAAGATCAAACAATACTGGTATTTCTGGTATTTGGATAGCAATGAGGTGAACATATTATTATATCAGCCAGGCAGCACAATCGTCAGCATGGGAAAAGGATTTTGAGCTACTGTTGACAGAAGCCTGCAGACACAGCACCCTTACCTTATCTATTTCCTGGACTACTAAATCACCCCTTCCAATAACAAACAAAACTCCTGCTCTGTATGTTGTAATAACAGCGCAGTTCCGCGTGCGCTGGGAAGAGAGGGAAGGGGGATGGAGAAGCACTGCAGGAGATAGACAGACGTCTCAGTCTAGCTGGTCTGTGAGAGACAATGCAGCTGGTAGTGGCGTGTATAAATAACTCTGCAAGTGAATCCCAATGCTTTAGGAGAGGAGTTTGCACGTCAGTGAAGCTTTAAGCAGAAATGCAGACAGTGATGATCATGCAATAGCTTAACACTGCAGCACTAAGTGGAGGCAATGGGAGTGTGACTGTGTAACGTTAAATATAAAAAGTATTACCGTAGCAGGTAGCAGTCAGAGGAGAGATGTAGATGTAGATTGCACCCCCCAGTCTGTGCGATACAAGTCTTCTACTGAGTGCTGCCTGTCTGAGCACTGGCTGTCACAACCCCGGTGCCAGCAGCAGCACTTGTGAATGGAGCCACTCAGCAAACAGCCCAGAGCTAAGAGAGCTCCCATGTCGGTTACAGCGATTGGCCCCATGTCTGTTACAATCAGACATGGGGCCAATTGCTGTAACCGACATGGGAGCTCTCTTAGCTCTGGGCTGTTTGCTTCCCCTCAAAGGCCAGAAAAAATTGCCCGCAACTAAAGTCACTACAACAGCTAGTCACTCACCTATTTTGGCGCTCTGCCTCTGTGCAATCAAGCTGGGGGCCTATTTAGGGGTGTGGGCCTGGAGCTGCAACTCCTCCCACCCCTATGTTAATCCGGCCCTGAAAGTTTGCTCCTCCTCCAGAGTCCACACAGTCCATTCATTCACACTGTATGACTGTAGCGTGTCCAACTCCTCCCCACCGCCTCACCCACACATCACACAGCTCACTGGTGCGTCTCACTCTTTGGCTGTCGGCTCTATCCCGCCCTATAAATAGCGGGCGCTGATTGGCTGAGGCTGCTCCTGCAGAGGCTGATTACAAACATAGCCTCTGGCCCCTAGTATCGTGCAAACTAAACTAACTGGTGTTTTGCCGTGGCGGGGGGTGTAGGGGGTGTGGGTGATTACCTTAACACACAAAAAAATTTTAATAAAAAATTTAAAAAAAATATATTTTTTTAAACATTAATAAAAACTTAAAAACTGTAATTGCACTCATAGGACAGGGGAGGCGTTGCCTCACCTGCCTCCTATGACTGCACGTCACTGGGGTGCACAGGAATATGTAACCACCCTAGACATATACAAAACATGGAAGGGAACTTCACTCTCATACCGGACCGGGTACACATCCCATGACCCTGCAACATGCTCAGCCCTGGGTGCCACTCTCACAGGAAGCTGTGCTGTCCCCAGAGCCACAAGCAGTTAACCCCAGACAGGTCTGGGTGCAAGAACCATAGGGGAAATTACAAAACAAATTAATACAACACACAGAGAAAACCCAGGACTCACTTACAAGCTCTCAGCTAAGATTTAAAAGCAAAAATGGAAAGGTTAGTCAGCGCATTTGGCCAAATGGGACAAGCTCAGGTACCACGTCAAGGTACTTTCCAATACCTGAGACCCTAAAACAGCCACACAATGCAAGCTTTCAAATCAAAACAAACTGAAAACAAGGGAAGGGTGCACAGGAATATGTAACCACCCTAGACATATACAAAACATGGATGGGAACTGCACTCTCATACCGGACCGGGTACACATCCCATGACCCTGCAACATGCTCAGCCCTGGGTACCACTGGCACTCACAGGAAGCTGTGATGTCCCCAGAGAAACAAGCAGTTAACCCCAGACAGGTCTGGGTTCAAGAACCATAGGGAAAATTACAAAACAAATTAATACAACACACAGAGAAAACCCAGCACTCACTTACAAGCTCTCAGCTAAGATTTAAAAGCAAAAATGGAAAGGTTAGTCACCGCATCTGGCCAAATGGGACAAGCTCAGGTACCACGTCAAGGTCCTTTCCAATACCTGAGACCCTAAAACAGCCACACAATGCAAGCTTTCAAATCCAAACAAACTGAAAACAAGGGAAGGGTGCACAGGAATATGTAACCACCCTAAACATATACAAAACATGGAAGGGAACTGCACTCTCATACCGGACTGTGTACACATCCCATGACCCTGCAACATGCTCAGCCCTGGGTGCCACTGGCACTCAAAGGAAGCTGTGCTGTCCCCAGAGCCACAAGCAGTTAACCCCAGACAGGTCTGGGTGCAAGAACCATAGGGAAAATTACAAAACAAATTAATACAACACACAGAGAATACCCAGCACTCACTTACAAGCTCTCATCTAAGATTTAAAAGCAAAAATGGAAAGGTTAGTCCCCGCATCTGGCCAAATGGGACAAGCTCAGGTACCACGTCAAGGTCCTTTCCAATACCTGAGACCCTAAAACAGCCACACAATGCAAGCTTTCAAATCCAAACAAACTGAAAACAAGGGAAGGGTGCACAGGAATTTGTAACCACCCTAGACATATACAAAACATGGAAGGGAACTGCACTCTCATACCGGACCGGGTACACATCCCATGACCCTAAACATGCTCAGCCCTGGGTGCCACTGGCACTCACAGGAAGCTGTGCTGTCCGCAGAGCCACAAGCAGTTAACCCCAGACAGGTCTGGGTGCAAGATCCATAGGGAAAATTACAAAACAAATTAATTCAACACACAGAGAAAACCCAGCACTCATTTACAATCTCTCAGCTAAGATTTAAAAGCAAAAATGGAAAGGTTAGTCACCGCATCTGGCCAAATGGGACAAGCTCACGTGCCACGTCAAGGTCCTTTCCAATACCCGAGACCCTAAAACAGCCACACAATGCAAGCTTTCAAATCCAAACAAACTGAAAACAAGGAAAGGGTGCCCAGGAATATGTAACCACCCTAGACATACACAAAACACGGAAGGGAACTGCACTCTCATACCGGACTGTGTACACATCCCATGACCCTGCAACATGCTCAGCCCTGGGTGCCACTGGCACTCAAAGGAAGCTGTGCTGTCCCCAGAGCCACAAGCAGTTAACCCCAGACAGGTCTGGGTGCAAGAACCATAGGAAAAATTACAAAACAAATTAATACAACACACAGAGAAAACCCAGCACTCACTTACAAGCTCTCAGCTAAGATTTAAAAGCAAAACTGGAAAGGTTAGTCACCGCATCTGGCCAAATGGGACAAGCTCAGGTACCACGTCAAGGTCCTTTCCAATACCTGAGACCCTAAAACAGCCACACAATGCAAGCTTTCAAATCCAAACAAACTGAAAACAAGGAAAGGTGCACAGGAATATGTAACCACCCTAGACATATACAAAACATGGAAGGGAACTGCACTCTCATACCGACCGGGTACACATCCTATGACCCTGCAACATGCTCAGCCCTGGGTGCCACTGGCACTCAGAGGAAGCTGTGCTGTCCTCAGAGCCACAAGCAGTTAACCCCAGACAGGTCTGGGTGCAAGAACCATAGGGAAAATTACAAAACAAATTAATACAACACACAGAGAAAACCCAGCACTCACTTAGAAGCTCCCAGCTAAGATTTAAAAGCAAAAATGGAAAGGTTAGTCACCGCATCTGGCCAAATGGGACAAGCTCAGATACCAAGTCAAGGTCCTTTCCAATACCTGAGACCCTAAAACAGCCACACAATGCAAGCTTTCAAATCCAAACAAACTGAAAACAAGGAAAGATGCACAGGAATATGTAACCACCCTAGACATATACAAAACATGGAAGGGAACTGCACTCTCATACCGGACCGGGTACACATCCCATGACCCTGCAACATGCTCAGCCATGGGTGCCACTGGCACTCACAGGAAGCTGTGCTGTCCCCAGAGCCACAAGCAGTTAACCCCAGACAGGTCTGGGTGCAAGAACCATAGGGAAAATTACAAAACAAATTAATACAACACACAGAGAAAACCCAGCACTCACTTACAAGCTCTCAGCTAAGATTTAAAAGCAAAAATGGAAAGGTTAATCAGCGCATCTGGCCAAATGGGACAAGCTCAGGTACCACGTCAAGGTCCTTTCCAATACCTGAGACCCTAAAACAGCCACACAATGCAAGCTTTCAAATCCAAACAAACTGAAAACAAGGGAAGGGTGCACAGGAATATGTAACAGCCACTAGAATGCGAGCTTAATCTGATTGGCTGATTCAATCAGCCAATCAGATTTTCCCTACCTTAATTCCAATTGGCTGATAGAATCCTATCAGCCAATCGGAATTCGAGGGACGCCATCTTGGATGACGTCATTTAAAGGAACCTTCATTCGGACTTAGGACGTCGGAAGAAGAGGATGGATCCGCGCCGGAGGTCTTCAAGATGGAGCCGCTCGTCATCGGATGAAGATAGAAGATGCCGCTTGGATGAAGATGGTTGACGGTCCGGATCTCCTCTTCTGCCCGGATAGGATGAAGACTTTGGAGCCTCTTCTGGACTTCTTCTTGCCGCTTGAGAGAAGACTTCTGCCGGATGATGGATCTCCAGCCCCCGCTTGGGCTTGGATGAAGATTTCAGAGCCTGGACCAATCGGTGATACCTGGCATGGTGAAGACAAGGTAGAAAGATTTTCAGGGGCTTAGTGTTAGGTTTATTTAAGGGGGGTTTGGGTTAGATTAGGGGTATGTGGGTGGTGGGTTGTAATGTTGGGGGGGTATTGTATGTTTGTTTTTACAGGCAAAAGAGCTGAATTCTTTGGGGCCACCCTTTTTTTTGATCTGAAGAAAGGGACTTGGGTTCCCTGAAACATCATCTAAAGTTGATCTTGCTTTTGAAAATTCCTGAGAGTGTTTATTTTTTAGAGAATATTATCTGCTTTACTTGCACCCAGGTGGCTGTAGTTGGTGGGAGGATTAGTTTTTTCTCAAAAAATAAATAATAAATATATGTAAGCAGTGAACAAGTGCTATCCTAGCATGAAACATGTCTGCCACAGGATTCCATCAGTCCTTATTCACTGTGTGATAGTACTTATAGCTGTGTCAGCGTGGATACACTGAACTATGCTATTGCCTGTTTTTACAAATGGAAAATAAAGCTCTTTAGACCTTTTACCCGGAATGTGCCTGAGTCTTCTATGTTTTGTATATATACAAACACACAGAGAAAACCCAGCACTCACTTAAAAGCTCTCAGCTAAGATTTAAAAGCAAAAATGGAAAGGTTAGTCACCGCATCTGGCCAAATGGGACAAGCTCAGGTACCACATCAAGGTCCTTTCCAATACCTGAGACCCTAAAACAGCCACACAATGCAAGCTTTCAAATTCAATCAAACTGAAAACAAGGGAAGGGTGCACCAGTGACGTGCGGTGAGGTCAGTCGCTGGTGAGGCACTGACTAGTATCAGAACCAGAGTGCTGATATATTAGATACAATAATAAATTATACAAACAGAGGGACAAAGACAAACACAAAGGGACACACACAGAGAGACACAGGGACACACACACACACAGGGACACACACACACACACAGGGACACACACACACACAGGGACACACACACACACAGGGACACAATCACACACAGGGACACACACACACAGGGACACACACACACTCTTATTTACCCCTTTAGTTGCCTAGAAATGCAATTTTAAACAATTTCTCAATTTACTTCTATTATTTGATTTGCTGTGTTCTCTTGGTATCCTTTGTTGAAAACCATACCTAGGTAGGCACAGGAGCAGAAATGCCCTACTGGGAGTTAACTGCTGATTGGTGGCTGCACATATATGCCTCTTGTCATTGGCTCACCCAATGTGGTTAGCTAGGTCCCAGTAGTAAAATTATGTTTCTTTAACAAAAGATGCCAAAAGAATGAAGCAAATTTACAAATAGAGCATACAATTTTAAACAACTTTCCAATTTACTGCTGAGTGATGAAATATTTTTTTTTAAAAATCAAATACAAATGCTACAACCTAGATATTGCCTGGCCATAACACTCAGAATCTTTGCTGAACAAGATAATTGTTAGCAGCTAAATAGCTAATTGCAGTTTTCTCATTATACATGATTTTACAGTTTCTAAAACTCTCTAACTGTGAGAGAACCCAGGATTGCCTTAGACTGAACAAAATCCTCCAAAACATACAGCTGTTCAACATGTTCCAGGTCCACATTATATTTTAGGCTTCCAATGTATCCTACAGAGAACTGGTTTAAATGTTCAGAAGACATGAAATCAAACACCTATGGCTATTTTGTAAATAAAATAAAACATCTGGCAGATTTACAAGCTACAGACTGGTGTGCAAGGGCATACATGCTCACACACACAAAATACACTCATGCATACATACATACACACACACACAGACATGCATGTATATTTACACACATTCATGCATACATACATACACACAGACATGCATGTATATTTACACACATTCATGCATACATACACACACAGAGATGCATGTATATTTACACACATTCATGCATACATACATACACACACACACACACACAGACATGCATGTATATTTACACACACTTGCATTAACACATCCACAAAGATTCATACATATATATATTTTTTTTTTACTTTGGCAAAAATTAAATCGGTTATAGATTATCAGAACAATTTTAAATGCAAATGTACACTATAAATGATAAAGTATACATTTAAGCACAAAGACCTCATATGAAAACTATGACAAGTTTTAAAAAAAGTAGTTTGCAAATTAAATGCAAGATCAAACAATACTGGTATTTCTGGTATTTGGATAGCAATGAGGTGAACATATTATTATATCAGCCAGGCAGCACAATCGTCAGCATGGGAAAAGGATTTTGAGCTACTGTTGACAGAAGCCTGCAGACACAGCACCCTTACCTTATCTATTTCCTGGACTACTAAATCACCCCTTCCAATAACAAACAAAACTCCTGCTCTGTATGTTGTAATAACAGCGCAGTTCCGCGTGCGCTGGGAAGAGAGGGAAGGGGGATGGAGAAGCACTGCAGGAGATAGACAGACGTCTCAGTCTAGCTGGTCTGTGAGAGACAATGCAGCTGGTAGTGGCGTGTATAAATAACTCTGCAAGTGAATCCCAATGCTTTAGGAGAGGAGTTTGCACGTCAGTGAAGCTTTAAGCAGAAATGCAGACAGTGATGATCATGCAATAGCTTAACACTGCAGCACTAAGTGGAGGCAATGGGAGTGTGACTGTGTAACGTTAAATATAAAAAGTATTACCGTAGCAGGTAGCAGTCAGAGGAGAGATGTAGATGTAGATTGCACCCCCCAGTCTGTGCGATACAAGTCTTCTACTGAGTGCTGCCTGTCTGAGCACTGGCTGTCACAACCCCGGTGCCAGCAGCAGCACTTGTGAATGGAGCCACTCAGCAAACAGCCCAGAGCTAAGAGAGCTCCCATGTCGGTTACAGCAATTGGCCCCATGTCTGTTACAATCAGACATGGGGCCAATTGCTGTAACCGACATGGGAGCTCTCTTAGCTCTGGGCTGTTTGCTTCCCCTCAAAGGCCAGAAAAAATTGCCCGCAACTAAAGTCACTACAACAGCTAGTCACTCACCTATTTTGGCGCTCTGCCTCTGTGCAATCAAGCTGGGGGCCTATTTAGGGGTGTGGGCCTGGAGCTGCAACTCCTCCCACCCCTATGTTAATCCGGCCCTGAAAGTTTGCTCCTCCTCCAGAGTCCACACAGTCCGTTCATTCACACTGTGTGACTGTAGCGTGTCCGACTCCTCCCCACCGCCTCACCCACACATCACACAGCTCACTGGTGCGTCTCACTCTTTGGCTGTCGGCTCTATCCCGCCCTATAAATAGCGGGCGCTGATTGGCTGAGGCTGCTCCTGCAGAGGCTGATTACAAACATAGCCTCTGGCCCCTAGTATCGTGCAAACTAAACTAACTGGTGTTTTGCCATGGCGGGGGGTGTAGGGGGTGTGGGTGATTACCTTAACACACAAAAAAATTTTAATAAAAAATTTAAAAAATATATATTTTTTTAAACATTAATAAAAATCTTAAAAACTGTAATTGCACTCATAAGACAGGGGAGGCGCTGCCTCACCTGCCTCCTATGACTGCACGTCACTGGGGTGCACAGGAATATGTAACCACCCTAGACATATACAAAACATGGAAGGGAACTTCACTCTCATACCGGACCGGGTACACATCCCATAACCCTGCAACATGCTCAGCCCTGGGTGCCACTCTCACAGGAAGCTGTGCTGTCCCCAGAGCCACAAGCAGTTAACCCCAGACAGGTCTGGGTGCAAGAACCATAGGGGAAATTACAAAACAAATTAATACAACACACAGAGAAAACCCAGCACTCACTTACAAGCTCTCAGCTAAGATTTAAAAGCAAAAATGGAAAGGTTAGTCAGCGCATTTGGCCAAATGGGACAAGCTCAGGTACCACGTCAAGGTACTTTCCAATACCTGAGACCCTAAAACAGCCACACAATGCAAGCTTTCAAATCAAAACAAACTGAAAACAAGGGAAGGGTGCACAGGAATATGTAACCACCCTAGACATATACAAAACATGGATGGGAACTGCACTCTCATACCGGACCGGGTACACATCCCATGACCCTGCAACATGCTCAGCCCTGGGTACCACTGGCACTCACAGGAAGCTGTGATGTCCCCAGAGAAACAAGCAGTTAACCCCAGACAGGTCTGGGTTCAAGAACCATAGGGAAAATTACAAAACAAATTAATACAACACACAGAGAAAACCCAGCACTCACTTACAAGCTCTCAGCTAAGATTTAAAAGCAAAAATGGAAAGGTTAGTCACCGCATCTGGCCAAATGGGACAAGCTCAGGTACCACGTCAAGGTCCTTTCCAATACCTGAGACCCTAAAACAGCCACACAATGCAAGCTTTCAAATCCAAACAAACTGAAAACAAGGGAAGGGTGCACAGGAATATGTAACCACCCTAAACATATACAAAACATGGAAGGGAACTGCACTCTCATACCGGACTGTGTACACATCCCATGACCCTGCAACATGCTCAGCCCTGGGTGCCACTGGCACTCAAAGGAAGCTGTGCTGTCCCCAGAGCCACAAGCAGTTAACCCCAGACAGGTCTGGGTGCAAGAACCATAGGGAAAATTACAAAACAAATTAATACAACACACAGAGAAAACCCAGCACTCACTTACAAGCTCTCATCTAAGATTTAAAAGCAAAAATGGAAAGGTTAGTCCCCGCATCTGGCCAAATGGGACAAGCTCAGGTACCACGTCAAGGTCCTTTCCAATACCTGAGACCCTAAAACAGCCACACAATGCAAGCTTTCAAATCCAAACAAACTGAAAACAAGGGAAGGGTGCACAGGAATTTGTAACCACCCTAGACATATACAAAACATGGAAGGGAACTGCACTCTCATACCAGACCGGGTACACATCCCATGAACCTAAACATGCTCAGCCCTGGGTGCCACTGGCACTCACAGGAAGCTGTGCTGTCCGCAGAGCCACAAGCAGTTAACCCCAGACAGGTCTGGGTGCAAGATCCATAGGGAAAATTACAAAACAAATTAATTCAACACACAGAGAAAACCCAGCACTCATTTACAAGCTCTCAGCTAAGATTTAAAAGCAAAAATGGAAAGGTTAGTCACCGCATCTGGCCAAATGGGACAAGCTCACGTGCCACGTCAAGGTCCTTTCCAATACCTGAGACCCTAAAACAGCCACACAATGCAAGCTTTCAAATCCAAACAAACTGAAAACAAGGAAAGGGTGCCCAGGAATATGTAACCACCCTAGACATATACAAAACATGGAAGGGAACTGCACTCTCATACCGGACTGTGTACACATCCCATGACCCTGCAAAATGCTCAGCCCTGGGTGCCACTGGCACTCAAAGGAAGCTGTGCTGTCCCCAGAGCCACAAGCAGTTAACCCCAGACAGGTCTGGGTGCAAGAACCATAGGAAAAATTACAAAACAAATTAATACAACACACAGAGAAAACCCAGCACTCACTTACAAGCTCTCAGCTAAGATTTAAAAGCAAAAATGGAAAGGTTAGTCACCGCATCTGGCCAAATGGGACAAGCTCAGGTACCACGTCAAGGTCCTTTCCAATACCTGAGACCCTAAAACAGCCACACAATGCAAGCTTTCAAATCCAAACAAACTGAAAACAAGTAAAGGTGCACAGGAATATGTAACCACCCTAGACATATACAAAACATGGAAGGGAACTGCACTCTCATACCGGACCGTGTACACATCCCATGACCCTGCAACATGCTCAGCCCTGGGTGCCACTGGCACTCACAGGAAGCTGTGCTGTCCTCAGAGCCACAAGCAGTTAACCCCAGACAGGTCTGGGTGCAAGAACCATAGGGAAAATTACAAAACAAATTAATACAACACACAGAGAAAACCCAGCACTCACTTACAAGCTCCCAGCTAAGATTTAAAAGCAAAAATGGAAAGGTTAGTCACCGCATCTGGCCAAATGGGACAAGCTCACGTGCCACGTCAAGGTCCTTTCCAATACCTGAGACCCTAAAACAGCCACACAATGCAAGCTTTCAAATCCAAACAAACTGAAAACAAGGGAAGGGTGCACAGGAATATGTAACCACCCTAGACATAAACAAAACATGGAAGGGAACTGCACTCTCATACCGGACTGTGTACACATCCCATGACCCTGCAACATGCTCAGCCCTGGGTGCCACTGGCAGTCAAAGGAAGCTGTGCTGTCCCCAGAGCCACAAGCAGTTAACCCCAGACAGGTCTGGGTGCAAGAACCATAGGGAAAATTACAAAACAAATTAATACAACACACAGAGAAAACCCAGCACTCACTTACAATCTCTCAGCTAAGATTTAAAAGCAAAAATGGAAAGGTTAGTCACCGCATCTGGCCAAATGGGACAAGCTCAGGTACCACGTCAAGGTCCTTTCCAATACCTGAGACCCTAAAACAGCCACACAATGCAAGCTTTCAAATGCAAACAAACTGAAAACAAGGGAAGGGTGCACAGGAATTTGTAACCACCCTAGACATATACAAAACATGGATGGGAACTGCACTCTCATACCGGACCGGGTACACATCCCATGACCCTAAAACATGCTCAGCCCTGGGTGCCACTGGCACTCACAGGAAGCTGTGCTGTCCCCAGAGCCACAAGCAGTTAACCCCAGACAGGTCTGGGTGCAAGAACCATAGGGAAAATTACAAAACAAATTAATACAACACACAGAGAAAACCCAGCACTCACTTACAAGCTCTCAGCTAAGATTTAAAAGCAAAAATGGAAAGGTTAGTCACCGCATCTGGCCAAATGGGACAAGCTCAGATACCAAGTCAAGGTCCTTTCCAATACCTGAGACCCTAAAACAGCCACACAATGCAAGCTTTCAAATCCAAACAAACTGAAAACAAGGAAAGGTGCACAGGAATATGTAACCACCCTAGACATATACAAAACATGGAAGGGAACTGCACTCTCATACCGGACCGGGTACACATCCCATGACCCTGCAACATGCTCAGCCCTGGGTGCCACTGGCAGTCAAAGGAAGCTGTGCTGTCCCCAGAGCCACAAGCAGTTAACCCCAGACAGGTCTGGGTGCAAGAACCATAGGGAAAATTACAAAACAAATTAATACAACACACAGAGAAAACCCAGCACTCACTTACAAGCTCTCAGCTAAGATTTAAAAGCAAAAATGGAAAGGTTAGTCACCGCATCTGGCCAAATGGGACAAGCTCAGATACCAAGTCAAGGTCCTTTCCAATACCTGAGACCCTAAAACAGCCACACAATGCAAGCTTTCAAATCCAAACAAACTGAAAACAAGGAAAGGTGCACAGGAATATGTAACCACCCTAGACATATACAAAACATGGAAGGGAACTGCACTCTCATACCGGACCGGGTACACATCCTATGACCCTGCAACATGCTCAGCCCTGGGTGCCACTGGCAGTCAAAGGAAGCTGTGCTGTCCCCAGAGCCACAAGCAGTTAACCCCAGACAGGTCTGGGTGCAAGAACCATAGGGAAAATTACAAAACAAATTAATACAACACACAGAGAAAACCCAGCACTCACTTACAAGCTCTCAGCTAAGATTTAAAAGCAAAAATGGAAAGGTTAATCAGCGCATCTGGCCAAATGGGACAAGCTCAGGTACCACGTCAAGGTCCTTTCCAATACCTGAGACCCTAAAACAGCCACACAATGCAGGCTTTCAAATCCAAACAAACTGAAAACAAGGGAAGGGTACACAGGAATATGTAACAGCCACTAGAATGCGAGCTCAATCTGATTGGCTGATTCAATCAGCCAATCAGATTTTCCCTACCTTAATTCCAATTGGCTGATAGAATCCTATCAGCCAATCGGAATTCGAGGGACGCCATCTTGGATGACGTCATTTAAAGGAACCTTCATTCGGACTTAGGACGTCGGAAGAAGAGGATGGATCCGCGCCGGAGGTCTTCAAGATGGAGCCGCTCGTCATCGGATGAAGATAGAAGATGCCGCTTGGATGAAGATGGTTGACGGTCCGGATCTCCTCTTCTGCCCGAATAGGATGAAGACTTTGGAGCCTCTTCTGGACTTCTTCTTGCCGCTTGAGAGAAGACTTCTGCCGGATGATGGATCTCCAGCCCCCGCTTGGGCTTGGATGAAGATTTCAGAGCCTGGACCAATCGGTGATACCTGGCATGGTGAAGACAAGGTCGAAAGATTTTCAGGGGCTTAGTGTTAGGTTTATTTAAGGGGGTTTGGGTTAGATTAGGGGTATGTGGGTGGTGGGTTGTAATGTTGGGGGGGTATTGTATGTTTGTTTTTACAGGCAAAAGAGCTGAATTCTTTGGGGCATGCCCCGCAAAAGGCCCTTTTAAGGGCTGGTAAGGTAAAAGAGCTTTTCTATTTTAATTTTAGAATAGGTTAGGGCATTTTTTTATTTTGGGGGGCTTTGTTTTTTATTAGGGGGCTTAGAGTAGGTGTAATTAGCTTAAAATTGTTGTAATATTTTTATTATATTTGTAATTAATTTTTTTATTTTTTGTAACTTAGCTTTTTTATTTTTTGTACTTTAGTTAGTTTATTTAATTGTATTTATTTGTAGGTATTTCATGTAATTAATTTATTGATAGTGTAGTGTTAGGTTTAATTGTAACTTAGGTTAGGATTTATTTTACAGGTAATTTTGTAATTATTTTAACTAGGTAGCTATTAAATAGTTCTTAACTATTTAATAGCTATTGTACCTGGTTAAAATAAATACAAAGTTGCCTGTAAAATAAATATTAATTCTAAAATAGCTACAATATAATTACAATTTATATTGTAGCTATATTAGGGTTTATTTTACAGGTAAGTATTTAGCTTTAAATAGGAATAATTTATTTAATAAGAGTTATTTAATTTAGTTAGATAATAATTATATTTATTTTAGGGGGGTGTTAGGGTTAGGGTTAGATTTAGCTTTAGGGGTTAATACATTTATTAGAGTAGCGGTGGGGTCTGGTCGGCAGATTAGGGGTTAATACTTGAAGTTAGGTGTCGGCGACGTTAGGGAGGGCAGATTAGGGGTTAATACTATTTATTATAGTGTTATTGAGGCGGGAGTGAGGCGGAATAGGGGTTAATAACTTTATTATAGTAGCGGTGAGGTCCGGTCGGCAGATTAGGGGTTAATAATTGTAGGTAAGGTAGCAGCGACATTGGTGGTGGCAGATTAGGGGTTAATAAATATAATATAGGGGTCGGCAGTGTTAGGGGCAGCAGGGATAACGTAGGTGCGGCGGTGTGCGGTCGGCAGATTAGAGGTTAAAAAAATTTATTAGAGTAGCGGCGATGTGGGGGGGCCTCGGTTTAGCGGTACATAGGTAGTTTATGGGTGTTAGTGTACTTTAGAGCACAGTAGTTAAGAGTTTTATGAACCAGCGTTAGCCCATAAAGCTCTTAACTGCTGACTTTTTTCTGCGGCTGGAGTTTTGTCGGTAGAGGCTCTACCGCTCACTTCAGCCAAGACTCGAAATACCAGTGTTAGAAAGATCCCATTGAAAAGATAGGATACGCAAATGGCGTAGGGGGATCTGCGCTATGGAAAAGTTGCGGCTGGAAAGTGAGCGTTAGACCCTTACCTAAACGACTCAAAATACCAGCGGTAGCCCAAAACCAGCGTTAGGAGCCTCTAACGCTGGTTTTGACGGCTAACGCAGAACTCTAATTCTAGCCGAAAGAAAACTACATTAAAATATTTTTAATGTGTCTTTCCCTATCTTTACCTGTGTCCATGACTTTGTGGTTGTCTCGTGTCTACAGCCACATTTTTCTACTTTAAATCACCTTTCTTCATACAAAAAAGAAGAAAAATGTTGTTTATTTCATGCAATACTTCACTCTTTCCTTTTAAGGAACATCAATTTATTTTCAGTAAAATAATTGTCCTTGTCTTTCCTCATCTTTAATAATGTTCCTCAGGCTTCATTGGAGGCCATTTTATCATCTTTAGCCTAAAATGATGACTATAATTTAAAACAACTACATTAAAAGTGCCTAAGTGACCATGTTAGTGTCTTTATGTGTGATGCTTGTTTGAATGTGAACCAGATACTTAACTTATAACTGATTTTTTTGACTGCTGTATAACAAATAACTGACCTGTAAAGTGATTTTTACTTTATACTGAAAATAAATTGGTTCAATAATTTTTTTCGCAGCTGCAATATTAAAACATTTACATGGAGGGAGATAAGATATTTCTTAAACAAAGCCTCAGTTAAAACTATTACATCAACAAATGTATTTGATATTATAAAGTGTAATATTTCTTGAAGCTTTAAAGTTTTACTGTATAGAAGACAGCAGAAAAGACAGAACCACAACATCAATTTCTCATATATAGATAAGTTATTATTACTAACGTATATTTGCAGAGTGCCTACAGATTTTTCAGCGCTGATTTTATCTTAAACTGTGGGCCCAATCCGATATGCAGCGTCGCCCGCAAAAGCCGGTGACGCCAAATTTTGCACGGGTTTGGTATCCTATATACGGCGTAACCTAGAAGTTACACGCATATATTTCTGCCTTCGGCTGTATTATTTTTACCCATAGACTGACATACAAAACACAAGCAGTTTTGTATCCAATATACAGCGTAAGGACTTACGCGCGCAGATTTCAGAAAATCTACTCCATTCTCATCTCACCGCAGGAGCCCTTGCAATGACTAAAAAACCAATGTAACTCCCTGGAAGCCTTAACAAACACATACATTTAAGCAGCATCTCAAGGTTAAAGGGACAGTATACTATGATATTGCATTTTTAAGGTTTATTTGTGTATTTGAAATAGTCAAATGGATTGAGCTTGTAGGTACTTTATCACATTGGGGACATATACTTGCTTATTTACTGTAAATTGAATTACCTTCATCTCTTTAGAACCCACTGGAGTGTAATTTATTCTAATGCTAACACAGCTTGGCACTGATGCAAAAATATATAAAGGGACAGTAAACTCCAAAGAAAACCTTCTTCTTTTAAATAGGGCATGTTATTTCTAACTACTTTCAGATTTAATTTGAACACTTGCTTTGTTCTCTTGGTATTCTTTGTTAAAAGCAAAACCTAGGATGGCTCATACGATCATTTCTAACACCTTCTTGAAGGCTGCCTCTTTGCAATTGTGTCAAACCAATCACAGACACCACAACCTCTCACCTGAAGACTTAATACACCTGATAATGCCCACCCTATCAGTAACATCACTACTATATATACTAATGGGTCAATTTATATTGGATGTGAGATACATTGATTTACATCTTACAAGTGAATATTACTATATGAACCCTTCAGAAACAACTATTGTGGATGGGAGTTATAGTACAAGAATATGTTAGAAATAGGATAATATTACCTTTTTTGGGCCATTTCCACACAGGCCTTATTATATGTTTTAACAATATTAGTCTACTAAAACACCCCTCACATGGATGTGGATGACAATTATATGGTAAAAAACAGAGGACAAGATTTATGATGAACTATAAGAATATTTTTTTTTTAGGCTTCTTGGATGAGGGGGCAGAGGTGACTGGAGTGCATTTCCTGGTTCTCCTGGTTTGGGAAGCTTCAGATGATTCTGCTGGAGTGCTGGCCACAGATGAAAGGCTGGAGGCAGTGTCCTGCTGGTGTGTGAAGTGCTCAACCAACACACCCAAGAGTTGGTTTTGTTCCCGCCATCTGTTGTCCATCTGTATCTGCATATCAGACTGGATTCTCATCATTTGAGACTGATTTTGGACAATTCCATTTAATGAGGCTGCAATGTCCCTCTGGAGCTCGATGCTACGCTTGAGTAGCCTCTCTTGGCTCCTATGAAACCTTTGTTGTCCTCTTTGAATGCTTTTGCAGCTTGTTATAAGCCTCCTCTGTAGTGAAATGTATTCCTCTCCCAGGGGAGAAAATAGTGGATCTACAGGCTCTTGAGCAGCAGTGATTCTAGGTGCAGGTTCTGCTCTATCTGCTGGTGCTTCAGGGACAACCTTAGCTGCAGGTGATTCAGGGACAACCTCAGCTGCTGATGCTTCAGGGACAACCTCAGCTATATGCTCATCTGAGGATGGTGGAGCTCTCCTAAGGGAAGCAGATGGTGGAGCTCTCCCAAGGGAAGCAAATGGTGGAGCTCTCCCAAGGGAAGCAGATGGTGGAGCTCTCCCAATGGAAGCAGATGGTGGAGCTCTCATGCTGGATTGGTAGTCCCATTGTCCACTAGTGTGTGACCACTCAGCCTGTCCACTTTGCATACCTTGCAACATCCCCTGTGTGGAAAAGCCATGACTTGCCTGATATTGTGTTGGGGGGTAAAGACATCAACCCTTCGTGGCTGACTTGGCTCCCCCTCAAAGCCAAAAGGATGTTCCTCAGGCCAGGTATCTTGCCATGGTTTGTATGCCAATGGTGGTGGCATCACTTCTGGGTCCTCAACGGAGGCAATCCGACCCAGCTGATGCCTGGGAGCATAATGTCCATGTTGCTGCATGAAGACCGGTGGTGGAGGTGGCTGCATGGATGTGACTGGTGGTGGTGGTGGAGGTGGCGGCATGCCAGTTTGCAGCCTGGTGACAGGAGGTTCTGAGGAGGAGTCAAATGATGATAGGGATTAGTACAGTCATATATATGTCCATGTGGGCATACAATATACATTGATACATGCTAGAGACAATACTCATTCTCATGTCAAACTCTCTATGAGGGATTTTAATCTGTACAGTATACAGGTATGTGTTTCATACAAGAGTTATGTGTACATGTCAGTGATGTCACTTATTGAGGAAATGTGTTCTTTAAGTGACACTATGGTCACACAATTTACTTTAGCCTGATTTAGGCACAGAACCTGCTTTCTGAGCTAGAGGTATTGTGATGGCTATAGTGTCCATTTACTGAAAACTCTACATGTGGCGTGTGGCCTGTGTTACTCTGAGACATGTTAGTATTGCACTATTCCACCTCATATCATGAATTGCATTGTGTTAAGTAGCATTAAAGGGACATTATACACTCATTTTTTCTTTGCACAAATGTTTTGTAGAGGATCTATTTATATAGTCCATGAAGGTTTTTTTTAAAAAAAAAATGTTTAGTTTTGCTTATTTTTAAATAACATTGCTCTGATTTTCAAACTCCTAACCAAGCCCCAAATTTTTATGTGAATACAGTCAGCTACCTTCTCCAGCTTGCTCCTGTTTGTGTAAAGGGTCTTTTCATATGCAAAAGAAGGGGGAGGGGGGGAAAGTGTTTTATTTCCCACTTGCAGTGGGCTTTCCAGCTACCTTTTCAACAAAGCTAAACTGAGAGCTTCTATGTAAGTTTTTAAACAGTTTTATACTTTATTTTTATATCGGTATCTGTGCATCTTGTTCTTTATAGTAGTGTCTATTACATGCAGTTATATAAAAATGAGTGTATACTGTCCCTTTAATGTCAAATCTAATTGTAGATGTTTTTGTTAGTAGGCCAAATACCATGCTCCTCATTGTGTACATGAATGTGTGACATTAAAGGATGTTATATCTCAAATACATATCACACTGGTGTGTGGGATGTTACTCACCAGCATGAGGTGCTGTGGTTGCAACCCCTGAGTCACAAGCCCCTGGAAGTCCACGGACTGCTGTGATACTCAGAGAGTTACGTATCATCTCCTGCGATACGTTGTATTCTGCTTCCAAGGGTGGACCACCGCCTGTTCCCCTCTGGTGCATGGCTACCTGGCCCATCTTCTCCTTCACCTTCCTCTTGCAATCATTCCATCTTTTTTTCAGTTCCTCGACAGTCCTCCTCTGCGGGGCCACACTGTTTACAGCCTCCTCTACCGCTGACCAATGTCATGCTTCCTTACGCCTTCGGGCAATGCCTCTGCCCTTCTCCTGGCCAAAGAGGTCAGTGTGGTTGTTTATGATGCTACGCTTGAGTAGCCTCTCTTGGCTCCTATGAAACCTTTGTTGTCCTCTTTGAATGCTTTTGCAGCTTGTTATAAGCCTCCTCTGTAGTGAAATGTATTCCTCTCCCAGGGGAGAAAATAGTGGATCTACAGGCTCTTGAGCAGCAGTGATTCTAGGTGCAGGTTCTGCTCTATCTGCTGGTGCTTCAGGGACAACCTTAGCTGCAGGTGATTCAGGGACAACCTCAGCTGCTGATGCTTCAGGGACAACCTCAGCTATATGCTCATCTGAGGATGGTGGAGCTCTCCTAAGGGAAGCAGATGGTGGAGCTCTCCCAAGGGAAGCAAATGGTGGAGCTCTCCCAAGGGAAGCAGATGGTGGAGCTCTCCCAATGGAAGCAGATGGTGGAGCTCTCATGCTGGATTGGTAGTCCCATTGTCCACTAGTGTGTGACCACTCAGCCTGTCCACTTTGCATACCTTGCAACATCCCCTGTGTGGAAAAGCCATGACTTGCCTGATATTGTGTTGGGGGGTAAAGACATCAACCCTTCGTGGCTGACTTGGCTCCCCCTCAAAGCCAAAAGGATGTTCCTCAGGCCAGGTATCTTGCCATGGTTTGTATGCCAATGGTGGTGGCATCACTTCTGGGTCCTCAACGGAGGCAATCCGACCCAGCTGATGCCTGGGAGCATAATGTCCATGTTGCTGCATGAAGACCGGTGGTGGAGGTGGCTGCATGGATGTGACTGGTGGTGGTGGTGGAGGTGGCGGCATGCCAGTTTGCAGCCTGGTGACAGGAGGTTCTGAGGAGGAGTCAAATGATGATAGGGATTAGTACAGTCATATATATGTCCATGTGGGCATACAATATACATTGATACATGCTAGAGACAATACTCATTCTCATGTCAAACTCTCTATGAGGGATTTTAATCTGTACAGTATACAGGTATGTGTTTCATACAAGAGTTATGTGTACATGTCAGTGATGTCACTTATTGAGGAAATGTGTTCTTTAAGTGACACTATGGTCACACAATTTACTTTAGCCTGATTTAGGCACAGAACCTGCTTTCTGAGCTAAAGGTATTGTGATGGCTATAGTGTCCATTTACTGAAAACTCTACATGTGGCGTGTGGCCTGTGTTACTCTGAGACATGTTAGTATTGCACTATTCCACCTCATATCATGAATTGCATTGTGTTAAGTAGCATTAAAGGGACATTATACACTCATTTTTTCTTTGCACAAATGTTTTGTAGAGGATCTATTTATATAGTCCATGAAGGTTTTTTTTTTAAAAAAAATGTTTAGTTTTGCTTATTTTTAAATAACATTGCTCTGATTTTCAAACTCCTAACCAAGCCCCAAATTTTTATGTGAATACAGTCAGCTACCTTCTCCAGCTTGCTCCTGTTTGTGTAAAGGGTCTTTTCATATGCAAAAGAAGGGGGAGGGGGGGAAAGTGTTTTATTTCCCACTTGCAGTGGGCTTTCCAGCTACCTTTTCAACAAAGCTAAACTGAGAGCTTCTATGTAAGTTTTTAAACAGTTTTATACTTTATTTTTATATCGGTATCTGTGCATCTTGTTCTTTATAGTAGTGTCTATTACATGCAGTTATATAAAAATGAGTGTATACTGTCCCTTTAATGTCAAATCTAATTGTAGATGTTTTTGTTAGTAGGCCAAATACCATGCTCCTCATTGTGTACATGAATGTGTGACATTAAAGGATGTTATATCTCAAATACATATCACACTGGTGTGTGGGATGTTACTCACCAGCATGAGGTGCTGTGGTTGCAACCCCTGAGTCACAAGCCCCTGGAAGTCCACGGACTGCTGTGATACTCAGAGAGTTACGTATCATCTCCTGCGATACGTTGTATTCTGCTTCCAAGGGTGGACCACCGCCTGTTCCCCTCTGGTGCATGGCTACCTGGCCCATCTTCTCCTTCACCTTCCTCTTGCAATCATTCCATCTTTTTTTCAGTTCCTCGACAGTCCTCCTCTGCGGGGCCACACTGTTTACAGCCTCCTCTACCGCTGACCAATGTCATGCTTCCTTACGCCTTCGGGCAATGCCTCTGCCCTTCTCCTGGCCAAAGAGGTCAGTGTGGTTGTTTATGATGGCCTGGACTAGCGCAACATTCTCATCAAATGAGAAATTTGGGCATCTCATGCGCTCCTCCTCTGTGGCCACCTGGTTTCCTCCCTGGGATTTCCCTGGTGTGGGTTCCTCTCTATCCTCTCCCCCCTCCCCACTTCTGTCCCCATGTGCACCATCTGACCCTCTTCTAAGTGTGCCTGGTCTCTGGGCATCTCCCCTCCCATCATCCCTTCTAACTCTCACTCTCCCCACTCCACTAACTCCCTGACGGGGACCCCGCTGCTCCTCCTGTCCGCTAGAATACTCCTCTCCCTGCAACTCCGCTCCCCTCCGCCCTACCTTTCCCTGACATCCTCAAACTACACACACTCACACTTCAATCACACACAATCACAACCAAACACTCAGCCTATCACTTTGTAAAATTGAAATAAAATGTGTGAGGTGTTAGAAAAAAAAGTGTTGTGTATTTTGTATATGTATGTATGCAATATGTGTGCAATATGTGAAAATAAGTGTAAGTAAATATACAAGCTTACCCAAACAACAATCCGACTTAACTAACTATTATGCTGCGCCTCTTTCACAACTCTTACTAATCCTCAACTCACTGTAGTGTGCTGTAGCTCAACGAACCATCCAAACACACTAAAGAAAATGGCGGCTGCGCATGGGTTTATATATGACTTTTGAATAGCGTAATTACGTTGCGCAGTTTTAGATGGAGTATCGAGTAATTTTTACGAGTCAGCCAAATTTGCATAAAAATACACTTTATTGAGACTTTACGTGAACAAAAGACTGGTGTAAGTACTTGCGACAACTAAAATGGGTATTTGCGCACTTTTCTGAACAACGCCAGTTTGTCCTACTTACTCTACTTTAGCATCTGACGGCGCCGTATATTGGATAGCCCAATGTGCGAGGGGAAATTACGGCTGGCGTGGGTTCCCTCTCTTGCGCCAAAAACTACGCCATATATTGGATCACGCCCTGTAATCGGACTTTACAATGAGACTATTTTGAATTGATTAGTATACTTAATTCAATAAATTTTACTTTTGTCATACTTATACAGCCTCTTCACCAATAAAGTTGTGTCCCAGTGAGAATGAGTACTGCAACATGCAGCATTCATTTTGTAAAATGTTTACAGTCGTTACCTTTTCCAGATAAGTCTATTTTTAGCTCTTTCAAGTCCTGTTATGAAAATTACAAAGATTAACATACTGTTTATTAATGGACATATTTTAAAAAAAGGTACATTATTTTCAACCTCTCATATAAACTCACAGTCATTTAATTTATTGTTTATGGGACTGTTATGAGATTGATTGGTTCCCTTAATTAGTAAATTGTGACCTGATAACCTTATTACAGAGAAAGCTGTTCATCCCACATTCCAAAGTGGTTGCTAAGGATTATATTGTAGGATTTATTAAATTTTTTCTTTTTTTTTGTAATTTAAAAACTTAACATGAATAACTGTAAACATGATCTAAATTGAAGACCATGGGAGCGATCAAATATACGGCGCAGGTTTCGGCGCAAGCGTGGGAACCTGCGCCGTCTGTAATTTCACCTTGCACATTGGGGTATTACATAAACTCCGCCGGCAGTTCCTAAAGTGCCGTAAGTCTGATAAACTAGCGATGTCCAGAAATGAGCGTAAAGACACATTTCTGGAGTCGCTAGTGACTTACGGCACTTTAGAAACTTCCGGCGCCTAAGAAAAGTAAATAAAATAACAAATCTCCCGTAAAAGTCTAACACACCTCATATAAAAATAAGCCCGATACGTAAAACCCCTATATCCGCAATCCCCCCTCTCATTACTAATATTAAATGTATTAACCCCTATATCCGCCAACCCCAACATAGCAAACTACCTCTTAAAACAATTAACCCTTAATCCGCCTTTAACCCATAATGCAATAAACCTATTCAAGTATTAACCCCTAAACCGCCATAGCCCACATAGCCCATTAAATGTATTAACCCCTAATCTGCCGCGGCCAACGTTACCACCACTATAATAAAGTTATTAGCCCCTAAACCTCTAAAAGTCTAACCCTAACACCCCCCTAACTTAAATATTATTTAAATAAATCTAAATAAAATTACTATTATTAACTAAATTATTCCTATTTAAAACTAAATACTTACCTATAAAATAAACCCTAAGATAGCTACAATATAATTATAATTACATTGTAGCTATTTAAGATTTATTTTTATTTTACAGGCAACGTTTTATTTATTTTAACTAGGTACAATAGTTATTAAATAGTTATTAACTATTTAATAGCTACCTAGTTAAAATAAATACAAATATACCTGTAAAATAAATCCTAACCTAAGTTACAATTACACCTAACACATCCACCCAGCTGACATTGGGGTAAGTCCCCCAGTAGTGATCGCGGCTATACCACGCCAGACTTAATAAGGCCTAAGTGCGTCATAGACTTTTGTCCTGCAGCTCATGTGCGCCCTGTATTAGTGACCTACAAAATTATTCAAGCACATAACCTGGCACTGGGGACAAGCCGACTACCTACCCACTGCAGGTCGCTAAAACCAGCAATCTCCCATTAGAACAATTTTCTGGGGGCAAAAGATATTGCAGATACGTGAGGGTGTTCTGGCGATATTGCATGTATTACGGAGCCGTTAAAGAACAGTTCTCTGAAAGAAAAATTCTCTGTTAGACGCTACCATTAACAAAGGCAATCTCGTGCTGATTTATTACTCTATATTATCTGTAACAGCCCAATAGCACAGCCAATAAGAATGCCTTGCATATATACTTTGCTCTATTACTGCTGTGAGGCACAGCACATAGGAACATTCACTTTAGGCCTCCTTTAACAGCAAAGAGGGAGAGTTGAGGGATGCCTTGCAAAAAACAAGCTAAGGCTGATAAAAATACTTCCATACGTACTTTAAATACATATCTGAAGCAAGTGGATCAACCCTGTTCCCCTCTCCCTGAAAGCATAGAAGCCAGCCAGTAGATATGTGCATGGCGAAAAAATTCGGTTCGGATCGATTCAGAATTTTTCGAATTTCGGTTCGGATCGATTCGAATTTGGAAAATTTTGAATCAATTCGTTTCGAATTCCTTCGGATTCGAGAAATTCAGCTGGATTCGGTTCAATTCAGTTCGGTTCAGAAATTCGGAATTTCGGTAAGTGTTTGGTGGGATTAGACTAGTATTATATACTGTATATTAGGTGTAACCCATAGCAGAGTGATATAACCTAATATACTGTAGAATACTAGTGTAATCCATGGCCATCCAAATTTACCGAATAAATCCAAACTAATTCGAATTTATTTGGTAAATTCGGCAGTATTTTAATTCGGAAATTCAGTTCGATCTGAATCTCCGAATTTGCTGAATTTTCCGAATTTCTATCGATCCGAAACGAATTGCACATATCTACCAGCCAGATAGACAACACCATGCAGCATCAAGGCACAGATAAACAAGTCAATAACAGCAACCTAATCACTAAAGAGGATTTAAGGCACTTATCCTCAAAAGAGGACATCAAAAATGCGGTCCAGGAGATGCGCACCCTCTTTAACAAATTAAGGAAAGATATATCCATCTTGGACACCAGGGTCTCTCAGGTGGAAGCAAAACAACACAATCATGAGGCCTCTGTTCAGGTAATGCGAACAGAAATCCAAGGCAATGCTGAAGCAATCCAACAATTATCAGACAAAATTGAAGACATCGACAATAGGGGCAGCAGAAATAATTTAAGATTTAGAGGGGTCGCTGAGTCCATACACCCTCCTACCATAGATGGCTACCTTCAGAGCCTATTTTGCACCCTAAAAGACTCCCCGTCAGCCCCAGATGTAATACTCAAGAGAGCACACAGAGCACTCTGGGCCAAACCACCACCCAAGGCTCCTCCAAGAGACATTATAGTCCGCTTTTTAAACTATAAGGATAAGGAGGAGATCCTAAGGCTTGCCCGCCTTAAACACCCGGTCCAAATCTTTTCAGATCTGTCTCCTACCACCCTGCAGAAGAGAAGGGAGCTGAGCCACATTACAACCAAACTGAGGGCTCATAAAATCCAATACTGCTGGGGCTTCCCAGTTTCTATCGTGGCCTCCTACCGAAATAAAAATGCCACGTTCAGTCCAGGGTCTGATGTACAGGCCTTTTATGCAAGCCTTTCAATAACTGAAAACCAGCAGCAACAAGGGCACACTTCTGGGAGCACCCCCTTAACCTCTTGTTAGTAGACCCTGCAGAACTTGCCAATCTTTCTTATTAAGTGATGACACCCCAAGATTGGTCCTCCTACAGCTGTATCCTTTTATTGTACATTAGGGGATGGAGGAGTAAAAAATGGACTATAGGGGTTTCAGTCCCCCTCTTACTTGGAGGGAGAGCTGGAATCATGTTAGGGTCATAAGAGACTTGCCACACCCTAGCATCTCACAAGTTAAATCTGCCACATTTGATTTATAGTTTATTCTGTTTAATCATTTTGGTTATTATGTTAACTCCCAAAAAATTACGATGTATATAGAAAGTTTTCTATACTATCCTCCAGCTAAATGTACCTGGGTTCAACAAACTTAAATGTTTTATTGGCTTAGTTGTTTGTTTATTCACCTCTTTCACCATAAAGTACAAACTTAGGAACCAATGATTGGTCACACAATCCAACCTCCTCCTCACTACCTGTCCCCCCCTCCCTTTTCATGTATCACCATAATGCACAACTTCATCTATACCCCTTCCCTCCCCCCTTCCCCCTTATTACCCCTCACACTCTTAATTAATCAACATACCTATAGTGCAAAACCTCCTGGAGGGCGGGCCTAGCTACCCCGTCAAAATATTTTCATATAAACATTGTTAACGCAGAGATCCTACAGTTAAGTTTACCATGGATCATCAAATGTGAATATATATAGGTTTTGTTGTCTGTTTAAACATGTTCAAGATCATAAATTGCAATTTTTGGTGCCAAGGTTCATCACATACAAATACCTCCTCCTCACTACCTGTCCCCTCCCCCTCTCTTTATATTTCACCATATCGCTTTACCTTGCCCTCTTCCCACCTCCACCCTCCATCCCTTCATCCTCCATCACACACTTAATTAATCACTTTGCCTCTTGTACAAACCCTTCTGGAGGTGTGGCCTAGCCTCCTTCAGAAGACTTAATTCCACCAACTACGTGTACTAGCCTGGGGGTTACTACCCCGACCGAGACTCTTTTCTTACTCTCGTTGCTACTTTCTTGACTGGTTTACTCTGGTAAACTGAGTTATCTGTCCTCTTACTCTCTTCAGCTTTAAGCTTCATGATTCTCCAAACTACACCTATATACGGGGCTACTCCTTCTCCTCCCCCTTTCTTCTATTTACTTCTTCCATTCTATACCCTTCCCCTTCCTCTCCTTAACTCCTCTTCTCAGACCCCCTTCCTTCTCCCCTCTCCCTTCTCCCCCCCTTTTTTTCTCTCTTCTAGAATGAACCAAAGGGATAGCAGATTTGGCTCGCATGGCCTGACACTGACTACAGTCAATGCAAAAGGACTAAACAATCCGGGTAAGAGGTCCATTGCCTTTAGATCCCTTAAAAACCTACGCAGTCATGTCCACATTTTCCAAAAGACACATTTCCGCAAAGGAAGAGAGCCAAAATGGTTCAACACACAATATCCCACTGCCCTCTTCGCCTCTGGCCCCTGTAAAAAGGGGGGGGGGTTGGTATCCTGATACATCACTCAGTCCCCATAAAGATCACACATACTGAAAAAGACCCAGAGGGCATATATTTGATTTTAACCATCTTGTTATACGAGCACCCTATAACCCTAGCCACCCTGTACTGTCCAAACATCGACCAGCATACATTTATGACCAAATTCTCTAAACTTCTTTTAGACCTTGCGAAGGGAATGGTTTTCCTTTCAGGGGACTTTAATATAACTATGGATGTACAGCTGGATACTTCGAACGGATCGGCCAGCACCCCACTCAAAATAATCAGATCTCTAATTTGCAACTTCAGGACATTTGGCGTACTTTACACCCATCAAGCAAAGACTTCACTTTTTTCTCTCCCCCACACAATAAATACTCCCATATAGATTACTTCTACACTGATTCAAATGGGCTCGATATGGTCACCTCATGTACCATTGGTTCCATAACCTGGTCAGACCATGCTCCTGTCACATGTATGGTGCAATGGCCCGATCTCCCCCCCATGACATACACCTGGAGACTTGACGATACCTTATTTCATGACCCTCTAATAAGATCAGACATCCAAAAATCTCTAGACAATTACTTGACACATAACATTCCTTCACAGACTTCACCCATCACCGTGTGGGAGGCACACAAATGCATCCTGCGCGGAGAATTCCTTAAACACAAAGCATGCCTCAATAAACAGTACAGACTAAAACATACCCAACTGCTACAAACTATAGCGCAAGCAGAAAAAACACATAAGCATAACCCCCAAGACTCAGACTCCAAGGGAAAACTAGAAAAGGCTAAATCTGATCTACATGCACATCTCCGGGAGGCATATCAACGTAAGACCGTACATGTAAAACAACAATACTATGAAGGAGGCAATACACCAGGCAAACTACTAGCTAGGGCCGTCCGTAGAAAACCACTCAAAACACACATACATTATATCCAGGAACCGGATGGTTCGGTCTCAAAAGGCAGCAAACAAATAGCAAGCTCTTTCCATTCGTACTACCAGTCTCTGTACAATGTAACTCACCCTCCAACTGCAGACACCCTTTGTGAGGTTACGCCCACCAAGATTACTCTAACAGACCAATACTTAGCAAAGTCAGACCTACCACAGCTTGACCCTGAACAAAAAAATAGTCTAGACGCGCTCATTTCTGCAGAGGAACTTGCGCAGGCCATCAAAGATTTCCCAAGCGGGAAGTGCCCGGGCCCAGATGGGTTTTCACTTAAGTACTATAAAACATTTAGCACCTCACTAAACAACCTTCGCTCTCTAGCACCATGCTCGAAGCGTATATTACAGTCATTCCTAAACCGGGAAAGCCCCCCACTTCCCCAGCCAACTTCAGACCCATCTCCTTATTAAATTTGGATATAAAAATTTTGGCCAAAATTTTAGCTAACCGTCTTAACAAATTCCTCCCACACCTCATTTCAACTGACCAAGTGGGCTTCGTACCAGGAAGAGAGGCGCGTGATAACACCAATAAAGTGATCCTATTGTTGAACTTTGCACAGGTTGTGGGGGTGCCTATGGCACTTTTCTCAACGGACATGGAGAAGGCCTTTGACCGGGTCAATTGGTCTTTTCTGCGTGAGGTAATGAGGGCAATGAACTTTGGAGAATCATTCCTTAACATGACCTTGGTGCTCTACTCGGCTCCAAATGCTCGGATTAGGATCAATGGAACGTTGTCGAACAACTTTGCGATTTCCAATGGGACCCGCCAAGGGTGCCCTCTATCCCCACTACTTTTCACCCTTTCAATCGAAGCGTTAGCACAGAAAGTTAGATGCAACCCAGACATTAAAGGAATTCGGGTCAGCAATACGGAACATAAACAGGCGTTGTACGCCGATTATGTTCTTTTCACTCTAACTGATATTAACACGTCTGTACCCGCACTTCTGAAAGAGTTCAAGAAATATGGCAAATTATCTAACTTCCTCCTAAATTTAACAAAATCAGAGCTCCTTAATATCAACGCTCCCCCCCGACCAAATCCATTCTCTAGCAACAAACTATAATGTTCCCCTCGCCACTTCCAAACTAAAATACCTTGGCATCTATCTATCAGCAAATCCCGTAGACTTGTACAAAAACAACCATCTTACATTACGAAAATAAATAATTAACGACCTGTCCTCTTGGAGGAATAAATCACTATCATGGCTGGGAAAAAAAGGCCTAATTAAGATGAATATACTACCGTGAATCCTTTATGTTATGCAAACAGTACCAATTCACTTTCCTGCCGCAACTACAAAGATCTCTTGAACAGTTTATATGGTCTGGGGTAAAACCCAGAATTCTCAAGAAAACACTCTACCTTCCCAGAGACAGAGGATGGCTGGGCTTTCATGATCTTGCACTATACAGAAGAGCTATCTTACTGCAGAGACTGACTGAATGGTCCCACAACACAACACAAAAACAGTGGGTTAGACTAGATGGGCAGATCCTTCACTCAAATAACATAGCAACCCTTGCGTGTATTCACGCTTCTAAGCACCCGAAACTGCTAAATTAATACCACCTAATATCAGAAGCCTTACTAGAATGGGACAAATTAATTGCAACTAGCACACATGTTTCAACTAGGCCCTCTCCAATGACACCAATCTTAGAAAACCCTGAGATACCATACTATGTGTTAGGTAAACGTATAAACACCCCCATAGCCTGAAATCTGAAATATTATACTATGCGCTTACAGAGGGAAGATTGCGCCCACAACAAGAATTAGTGGAACAGTATGGAAATATCTTCTCCTCCTGGCTAAGCTACCACCAACTATCACACTTTCTGTTACATCACAAATATAAAGGTGACTTACTTAGAGAACTCACCCCTTTCGAGTCACTTTGCACAGGGAAAACTCCCCCCAGGAGGCTGATCTCAAAGATTTACAAAATACTTCTTACACCCCCTGACACTCAATTACCATCATATACCAGAGCCTGGTGCAGGGATCTTGACTCTAATATAGAAGAAGAGGAATGGCTCAAATCATTCAAATTGACTAAACGTTCTTCAGTCTCAGCTATAGTCCATGAAATACATATCAAATTATTAGCCAGATCGTATTATACACCAGTCAGACTCAACCAGATATACCCATTAGCCAAAGACACATGCTGGAGGGGGTGTGGCGAACAGGGCTCACTAATTCATATATGTGAGAATGCCCCAGACTGACAAATTACTGGGAGACAGTGATTGGGGAGATGTCAGTCAAGCTAGACACAGTGTCTCAGTCTCTCCTGAAACAATTTTACTTTACATCTTCCTGACACCAAAAGCAAACAAACACGTGCCCTTCTCCTGATTATGCTCACTGGAGCTAAGAGGCTTATTCCCAGACTATGGAAGTCAGGGGACCTGCCTACGCTCTCTGACTGGCATTCTGCTGTCGAGGAGCTACTAATCTTGGAAAATCTCCACTACTTCAGAAGCAACCAACTGGACATTTACGAAATGATGCTGGCTGTCTGGTACCCTCCCCCTATATGCCCCATTTAATGAGCACCCTCCAGGCATTTTGACATTCATCCCCAATCAGCCGTAAAATCCCCACAATGGAACAAAAAAAAACCTTTTTTTTTCTCTCCCCCCTCTCTCCGTCCCCTCACTCGCTAAGTTCTCTCCCTCCTCTCTTCTAGCCACTTCTTTTCTCCTCCTTTCCCGGTGTAACTTTCTTACTTCTTACTGCCTATACCACTTGTTCTTAATGGATTGTATAATTTGTCTCACAATGTTGTTTAAAATATTTGTTCAAAAACAAAAAAAAACAACAAAAAAAAACATGCTTAACCCACAGAGTTCTATTTATAAGTACGCATTTACTCCCTGGAAATTTTGGACTCTAAACAGAGGAACTCCCCCTTGGGATACCTATGGGGGGTTTCCCCTCGCCTCTGAATTGAGAGGGACTCTACTGAATTTCTTTATAGACAGGACTCTGGTTCAATCTGTACTCGAGTAATTGCTCCCATGTAATGTTTACTTGAATGTCACTCTGTTCATGTATTTCTGATTCTTACACCTAATAAAGCTGGTTTCTAATAAAAAAAATATATATTAAAATTTAAACATAATAATAGAAACATGTCATCTGAAGAAATAATCGAAAAAATGATGTTTAAATGTATACATTGAAATTAAAAACAAATGATATTGTTGAGAACAATGAAACTGTAAGCTGTTATTCACAATCTTGAAGTTAGCAATACTATCAACCAATCATGCAGTGATTATGAATGAACGGATAACTTGCCCCATTCCAACATCTCACAAGCGCCAGTACCCTGGTGGGCTTCCATAAAACAAACAAACACCCCATTGCTATGTATCAGATATTTCAGAGACACGTTGACCACTTGTGTGTAGTTAGGCAGGGTGATTTGGTGGAGCTAGGATCTTAGATGGAGCACATTAATAATGCCCACCTCTAGTTGCAGTTCAAGCTGAACCATAATATGAATGAAATTGAATTTCTGGATCTGTGGATAGAAACTCCCTACTTGAGGTTTCTAGTTTTGACCCTCCAAGGGTCAAGAGAGCAGTACCCTCAGTTCATGAGGGTATTGAGAAACAATAAGGACATGGTCCAACAAGAGGAGATGTGTCTGAGATTTGAACATAGGGGTTATAGTCACTGCTTACTTCAAGACAATATAGAGAGAGCCACACAATACTTGGGGTGTGCTGAACCAAAAACTGAAGAACCACAAAAGGGACTTTCATTTATCATGTTTATGGTGGATAAGATGCAATTTCCTCATATATTGCGTAATAGTTTTGACATTATACAATTAGGGCTAGAATGTTAGCGTGCACTTTAAGTATGTTACAAGGCACGTTAATTTGCGCTCATACGCCTAGATTTAGAGTTTTGCGGCCAAAGGGGTGCGTTAGCTACGCTGGCTTTTTTCTGGCCGCACCTTTTAAATACCGCTGGTATTTAGAGTTCACAAAATAGCTGTGTTAGGCTCCAAAAAAGGGAGCGTAGAGCATATTTAACGCAACTTCAACTCTCGATACCAGCGGTGCTTACGGACGCAGCCAGCTTCAAAAACGTGCTTGTGCACGATTCCCCCATAGAAAACAATGGGGCTGTTTGAGCTGAAAAAAAACCTAACACCTGCAAAAAAGCCGCGTTCAGCTCCTAACGCAGCCCCATTGTTTGCTATGGGGAAACACTTCCTACGTCTGCACCTAACACTCTAACATGTACCCCGAGTCTAAACACCCCTAACCTTACACTTATTAACCCCTAATCTGCCGCCCCCGCTATCGCTGACCCCTGCATATTATTTTTAACCCCTAATCTGCCGCTCCGTACACCCCCGCCACCTACATTATCCCTATGTACCCCTAATCTGCTGCCCCTAACACCGCCGACCCCTATATTATATTTATTAACCCCTAATCTGCCGCCCCCAACGTCGCCTCCACCTAACTACACTTATTAACCCCTAATCTGCCGACCGGACCTGAGCGCTACTATAATAAATGTATTAACCCCTAATCCGCCTCACTCCCGCCTCAATAACCCTATAATAAATAGTATTAACCCCTAATCTGCCCTCCCTAACATTGCCGACACCTAACTTAAATTATTAACCCCTAATCTGCCGACCGAATCTCGCTGCTACTGTAATAAATTTATTAACCCCTAAAGCTAAATCTAACCCTAACACCCCCCTAAGTTAAATATAATTTAAATCTAACGAAATAAATTAACTCTTATTAAATAAATTATTCCTATTTAAAGCTAAATACTTACCTGTAAAATAAACCCTAATATAGCTACAATATAAATTATAATTATATTATAGCTATTTTAGGATTTATATGTATTTTACAGGTAACTTTGTATTTATTTTAACCAGGTACAATAGCTATTAAATAGTTAAGAACTATTTAATAGCTAAAATAGTTAAAATAATTACAAAATGAATCCTAACCTAAGTTACAATTAAACCTAACACTACACTATCAATAAATAAATTAAATAAAATACCTACAATTACCTACAATTAAACCTAACACTACACTATCAATACATTAATTAAATACAATACCTACAAATAACTACAATGAAATAAACTAACTAAAGTACAAAAAATAAAAAAGAACTAAGTTCCAAAAAATAAAAAAAATATTTACAAATATCAGAAAAATATTACAACAATTTTAAACTAATTACACCTACTCTAAGCACCCTAATAAAATAGCAAAGCCCCCCAAAATAAAAAAATGCCCTACCCTATTCTAAATTAAAAAAGTTCAAAGCTCTTTTACCTTAACAGCCCTTAAAAGGACCTTTTGTGGGGCATGCCCCAAGAAATTCAGCTCTTTTGCCTGTAAAAAAAAACATAGAATACCACCCCCCAACATTACAACCCACCACCCACATACCCCTAATCTAACCCAAACCCCCTTAAATAAACCTAACACTAAGCCCCTGAAGATTTTCCTACCTTATCTTCACCTCGCCGGGTATCGCCGATCGGTCCTGGATCCAAAATCTTCATCCAACCCAAGCGGGGGCTAGACATCCATAATCCTGTGGCTGAAGAGGTCCAGAAGAGGCTCCAAAGTCTTCATCCTATCCGGGAAGAAGAGGCGATCCAGACCGGCAACCATCTTGATCCAAGCGGCATCTTCTATCTTCATCCGATGAGGAACGGCTCCATTGTGAAGACCTCCAGCGCGGATCAATCTTCTTCCGACGACGTCCAACTGAAGAATGACGGTTCCTTTAAGGGACGTCATCCAAGATGGCGTCCCTCGAATTCCGATTGGCTGATAGGATTCTATCAGCCAATCGGAATTAAGGTAGTAAAATTCTGATTGGCTGATGGAATCCTAATTAAGGTAGGAAAATTCTGATTGGCTGATGGAATCAGCCAATCAGAAACAAGTTCAATCCGATTGGCTGATCCGATCAGCCAATTGGATTGAGCTCGCATTCTATTGGCTGTTCTGATCAGCCAATAGAATGCAAGCTCAATCTGATTGGCTGATCGGATCAGCCAATCGGATTGAACTTGATTCTGATTGGCTGATTCCATCAGCCAATCAGAATTTTCCTACCTTAATTCCGATTGGCTGATAGAATCCTATCAGCCAATCGGAATTCAAGGGACGCCATCTTGGATGACGTCCCTTAAAGGAACCATCATTCTTCAGTTGGACGTCGTCGGAAGAAGATTGATCCGCGCTGGAGGTCTTCACGATGGAGCCGTTCCTCATCGGATGAAGATAGAAGATGCCGCTTGGATCAAGATGGTTGCCGGTCTGGATCGCCTCTTCTTCCCCGATAGGATGAAGACTTTGGAGCCTCTTCTGGACCTCTTCAGCCGCAGGATTATGGATGTCTAGCCCCCGCTTGGGTTGGATGAAGATTTTGGATCCAGGACCGATCGGCGATACCCGGCAAGGTGAAGATAGGTAGGAAAATCTTCAGGGGCTTAGTGTTAGGTTTATTTAAGGGGGGTTTGGGTTAGATTAGGGGTATGTGGGTGGTGGGTTGTAATGTTGGGGGGGTATTCTATGTTTTTTTTTACAGGCAAAATAGCTGAATTTCTTGGGGCATGCCCCACAAAAGGTCCTTTTAAGGGCTGGTAAGGTAAAAGAGCTTTGAACTTTTTTAATTTAGAATAGGGTAGGGCATTTTTTTATTTTGGGGGGCTTTGTTATTTTATTAGGGGGCTTAGAGTAGGTGTAATTAGTTTAAAATTGTTGTAATATTTTTCTGATGTTTGTAAATATTTTTTTATTTTTTGTAACTTAGTTCTTTTTTATTTTTTGTACTTTAGTTAGTTTATTTCTTTGTATTTATTTGTAGATATTGCATTTAATTAATGTATTGATAGTGTAATGTTAGGTTTAATTGTAGGTAATTGTAGGTATTTTATTTAATTTATTTATTGATATTGTAGTGTTAGGTTTAATTGTAACTTAGGTTAGGATTCATTTTGTAATTATTTTAACTATTTTAGCTATTAAATAGTTCTTAACTATTTAATAGCTATTGTACCTGGTTAAAATAAATACAAAGTTACCTGTAAAATAAATATAAATCATAAAATAGCTATAATATAATTATAATTTATATTGTAGCTATATTAGGGTTTATTTTACAGGTAAGTATTTAGCTTTAAATAGGAATAATTTATTTAATAATAGTTAATTTATTTCGTTAGATTTAAATTATATTTAACTTAGGGGGGTGTTAGGGTTAGGGTTAGACTTAGCTTTAGGGGTTAATCCATTTATTACAGTAGCGGCAAGATTCTGTCGGCAGATTAGGGGTTACTAATTTAAGTTAGGTGTAGGCGATGTTAGGGAGGGCAGATTAGGGGTTAATACTATTTATTATAGGGTTATTGAGGCGGGAGTGAGGCGGATTAGGGGTTAATAACTTTATTATAGTAGCGGTGCGGTCCGCTCGGCAGATTAGGGGTTAATAAGTGTAGGCAGGTGGAGGCGACGTTGAGGGGGGTCGATTAGGGGTTAATAAATATAATATAGGGGTCGGCGGTGTTAGGGGCAGCAGATTAGGGGTACATAGGGATAACGTAGTTGGCGGCGCTGTACGGAGCGGAAGATTAGGGGTTAAAAAAACTGAAATATAGTGGCGGCGATGTGGGGGGACCTCGGTTTAGGGGTACATAGGTAGTTTATGGGTGTTAGTGTACTTTTGAGCACAGTAGTTAAGAGCTTTATAAACCGGCGTTAGCCCAGAAAGCTCTTAACTACTGACTTTTTTCTGCAGCTTGAGTTTTGTCGTTAGATTTCTAATGCTCACTTCAGCCACGACTCTAAATACCGGCGTTAGAAAGATCCCATTGAAAAGATAGGATACGCAATTGACGTAAGGGGATCTGCGGTATGGAAAAGTCGCGGCTGGAAAGTGAGCGTTAGACCCTTTCCTGACTGACTCCAAATATCGGCGGTAGCCCAAAACCAGCGTTAGGAGCCTCTAACGCTGGTTTTGACGGCTACCGCCCAACTCTAAATCTAGGCCATATTGCGTTAAAGGTAGAGACTAAAAAAAAAGGTTGCACAATGCACAACCTACATTTAAAATTACAGTTACACTCATATAAACACTATCTGTTAAAAAATATCCACATAAATATAAAAAGGTTAAAAAGGGTTAAAAGGTATATGGTATCTAGCAATGTATTTAACTGTAAAGGGCATATATATATATATATATATATATATATATATATATATATATATATATATATATATATATATATGTGTGTGTGTGTGTGTGTGTGTGTGTGTGTGTGTGTGTGTGTATAGGAAATAATAGATATAAAATATTTAAAAATATTAATAATAATAATTGATAAAACTTATTATAGGTACTGTAATATATATATATATATATATATATATATATATATATATATATATATATAATTTACTGTTTAGAATTTTTTACAATATCTCTAGAAATTTGTAATAATTATTATTAATATTTGTTAATATTTTATAAGTAACATTTCTATAAAATACCTCAAGAGAACTACATTTTATGTGTGCAAACCTGACACCATGTTAGACCTTAAGCGTCATCACATAGAAAAAAAAATAATTGGTATTTCTATATATAAGTAATAATGCTAATGTAAAATAGATACCTGTACCTATTTATTTATAGTAAAATATATGCAGTTAAATACAAATATACATAGAAATATATATTTACAATAGAAATAACATCTTCCTGTATGTGAAGAAAATTAGGATGTGAAATATTAATAATTCCTGTCTAACAGGAGGGAGACTATCTCCTCCTATTATTTGGGATTGAAACGCAGTGGCAGGAGTAAGAGATAACAGAGTAAGAGTGGTCAGACAATTCCGTAGTCAGGGCAGGTAGAAGTACACATAGTCAGAGAATAAGATGAAGTAAAAAAACCAGGAAGTCAAAAATATTTGAAGTTAAAAAAAGGAACTCAAAAAGAGGTATCAGGAAACAAAGCTTGGTCTCTGAAAACAGGCAGAATAACCTAGAAATGGGTTAGGGGATGTGCCTGGCTTATAAAGCTTGCAAGGACAAGGAACAACCTCATCAGCCAGACAACCAAGGAGCATCAGAATTAGGCAACCAATAAAACCTCTGCTAAAGGAGGGTGTGTCCTCTAGACAATCTCCGTGCTGATCCGGCATCCTGAATGTTCTGGTCCCCCTCCCCGCTCCCTGGCACCCACAAATTTACAAGTGCGGGTAATAGTGCATGCACACATGAACTTGGGGAGGCTAAGAGGACACTTGGCACCAAGATAAGAAGGTTCCCTACAGTCCTATTACAGTGCCTCCCACCAAGCCAAGGTAAGAAGGTTTCCTACGGTCCTATGACAGTGCCTCCCAACAAGGCACGATCTTCGGTGGTGAACCTGAGAAGGTCGAGTAGGATGTCTTCAATGGAATGCTCTAAATTTGGCATCAGCATGGAGATGATTCACAGGCTCCCAGGAATGTTCCTCAGGACCATACCTCTTCCAGTGGACTAGATATTTCAATCTACCATGTCTCCTCCTAGAATCCAGGATTTACTGTACCTCATATTCATTATTGTCCTGTACTCGTATTGGTGGAGGAGGAGTGACTTCACAGCCAGAAAAATAACTCCTATGCCAAGGTTTAAATAGGGTAACATGAAAGACAGGATGTATTTTGTACTGAGAAGGAACACTCAGCAGAACAGCATTTGAGTTGATGATTCTGGATATAGAAAAGAGACCTATATAACGAGGACCCAACTTCTTGAAAGGACAAAACAGGCATAAATGACGAGTAGATAGTCATACTTTGTTTCCAATCCGATAGCTAGGTGCAGGTGTTCTCCTTTTGTCTGCTTGATTTTTTTGTTGAGCTTGATTACTGATTAGTTGTTGAATTAGTTGAATAAGTGTGCACAGAGATGATATAAATGGTGAGAAACTTCAGGTACAGGAATGACAGAAGGTAGATCAGGCAGAGTGTTAGGATGATATGCGCAATTATCAAAGAAGGGTGAAAGCTTACTGAATGAACTTTGATGGTTGTTGTATGCAAACTCCGCCAAGGGAAGAATATCAAACCAATTATCTTGTAGGTGAGATGAAAAACAGCTCAACTACTGTTCGAGTGTTTGATTGGTTCTCTCTGTCTGACCATTGGCTTGAGGGTAGTAAGCGGAAGAAAGATCCTGAGAAATGGAGCCACAACAAAAGTGAGTCCAGAATTTTTAGGTAAACTGAGTACCGCTCTCTGAAAATATAGTATGAGGCACTCCATGGAGACAAAACACATATTGCAAAAATAAATCTGAGGCTTGTTGTGCGGTAGGAACATTGGATACAAGAATAAAGTATGCTACATTGGTGCATTTATCCACCACTACCATGATTGTCGTATAACCCTTGGAAGGAGGCAAGTCCACAATGAAATCTATGGATATTGCGCTCCATGGTTTGTTGAGCTGGATAATGGTTGTAGCAATCTAGAGGGTTTCTGGTTGGACTGTTTACAATGTGCATATACCGAGCAGGATTGTACAAAGGAACATACATCTTTAGGCAAGGATGGCCACCAAAATTGGTGTTGTATCAATTCAGTGGTGTTGTGTACTCCAGGATTTCAAGCCATAGGATTGTTATGATGCAACTGAAGTACCTTCAGACGGTGACTAGCAGGAAAATATATCTGATGCTGATGATAGCAAAGACCTTGAATCACTGGCAGATGTGTGGTTTCTGCTGGTACCTTTGTACTGGATTTGCAAATTATCTTTATGAGAGTATTATGAGTAACCAGGAAATAAGATGATTGTAAGATGGGCTCGGTCTTGTTTTTAGCATTTGAATCCTGTGTTACATGCATACGGGATAAGGCATCAGGTTTGCCATTCCTGGAACTAGGTTGATATGTAATTTGGAGAGTAATGGGATATCCTGCCCCTTCCAGTCAGTGTCTCTATTCTTCTTAATCGCTAGTAATTCTCTTTTTCCTACATCATAATTCCGTTCAGCAACTGATAGCTTACTAGAATAAAAGGCCACAGGATGAAGGAGATGTTTCTCACCTCTCCTAAGGCAAGCTTGGAGGCATCAGTTTCCAGAAAAAAAAGGATGTTTAGTTTCCGGTTGTATTAGAATCGGTGCCTGAGTGAAGAGACGTTTGAAAGTAGCAAAGGCTTTCTGTGCTTCTAATGTCCATTAAATTTGAAAAGTGGTAGATTTTTTTGTCAGCCTTGTTATGGGAGCACATATGTCGGAAAAGTTTTTAATGAATCTTCTATAAAAATTTGCTTATCCCATAAACTGTTGAACCATTTGTTTATTTTTGGGAATAGGCCAATCAATAATGGCTTATATTTTCTTACGGCCCATTTCAATGTGACTAGGAGACAACACATACCCAAGGAATTCAACTGAATTTACTTCAAAGATGCTTTTTTCTAGTTTCCCGTACAACTGATGTTGTCGTAATCATGTAAATATTATCTTTACATGTTGTTCATGTTCAGCTAGGGATGTAGAAAAGAAGAGGAGGTCATCAAGGTAATCAACAATAAAGGTGTCTAATAGATCTCAAAATACATTGTTAATGAGATGTTAGAAGGTGGCCGGGGCTTTACAAAACCCAAAGGGTATAACGGTGTATTTGAAATGCCCAAAGCGTGAACTGAAGGTCATTTTCCACTCATCCCCGTCTTTCACTCTTACCAGATTGTAGGCTAATTATTTTAGTAAATACCTTGGCATCTTTAACTCTATCCAGCAGTTCAGGTATCAATAGAAGAGGGTATTTGTTTTTTACCATAATGGTATTAAGAGCTCTATAATCGACACAAGGCCGGAGTCCTCCATTTTTTTTTTCCAACAAAAAATATGCCAGCGAGGTGGAGGGTTTTATAAACCCTTTGGCAAAATTTTCTTCAATGTATTCTTTTAGATACTTTGACTCCGGTTCAGACAGAGAAAAGATACATCCAAAGGGAAGAGGAGCTCCAGAAAACAATTTATTTTGTGGCAATCCTAGGGTCTGTGTGGGGGTAATTTGTCAAATCCTTTCTCCTCAAATACATCTGAAAATTCTTTATATTTCGAGGGAAGACTTGATGATTCTGAAGTATGTAAAATAACTCAGGAATTAGACATTTGCAGACAGGTACCAATACAAAAGCTGGAGGAAAAGGATACTTTGCCAGTTTTTTAATCCAAAGTTGGGTTATGCTTTTTTAGCCAGGTTATATCCAGGATCACAGGAAACAGCGGGGAAGGTACAATATCCCATATGATCTCCTCTTGATGTTGATTCCCTATCTGGATCAATATTGGAAGAGATTCCAGAGTAACAGGACCTGTTCTAATGGTACTGCCATCAACCATGTGAAGTAAAGAAGGGAACTCTTTTTGGTGGGTTGGTACTTGCAATTGAACAGCAAGTTTTGAATCCAGAAAACAACTGCTTGCACCAGAATCCAGGAGGGCCATCAACTCAATAGATTAATTTCACAGCTTAAAGGTAATAGGAATAGTGAGATAAATGGTGTTAGGAATAGAAGGAAGCTTAGGGCTGCTCATATAAGACAGAGACATACCAGACTGAGGCCTTGATGGACAATATTTAAAACATGACCAGGTTTAGCACAGTAGAGACATAGATGGAGATTTTATTCAGAGCATTGTCTGGTGCTATTTCACGAAACTCAGTGATGTAGTCCTCTACCGGATGTCTCCCTTGAAGTAAGGAACAGAGAACATTATGGGCTGTAGAGGATCGAAGTGGATCATTATAAAGGGGATTCATGGCAGCTATGAATGCTTCCCATGTCGTTAGAATAGGTCTTGTCTTATGGAGGATTTGATGAGCAGACATCTGTGGGGGTCCAGTGAGTAAAGAGATCACTGTACGGACCTTCACAGAATCTGATGAGAAGGTACATAGCTTTAGAGTAAGGCCTCTTGGCCTGCTTGCAGATCCTGTATGATTTGTGTCATCTGCCCGAGTTATTGCATAAGTATGACCATAGGGTCACTAGCACCTGCGGGTTCCATAGGTGCTAGGTTATGTCAGGAGGGAAATTATCTCCTCCTATTATTTGGGACTGAAATCCAGTGGCAGGAGAAACAGATAACAGAGTAAGAGTGGTCAGACAATTCCGTAGTTAGGGCAGGTAGAAGTATACGTAGCCAGAGGAATAAGCCAAAGTCAAAAAACAGGGAGACAAAAATATTTGAAAGGAAAAAAGGGACTCAAAAAGAGGTGTCAGGAAGCAAATCTTGGTCTCTGAAAACAGGAAGAATAACCTAGCACTGGGTTAGGGGAAGTGCCTGGCTTATAAAAACTGCAAGGAACAGGAACACATGAACTGTGCATGACCACCATGCACTAAGGTAAGAAGGTTCCCCCTGGTCTTATGACACTGTCTGGTTAGCATGTGAGCTAACCAGACGCTCTACATTGAAGTCTATGGGGTTAATCCATTAGCTTGAGCACAATATTTTAAGTTTTTAAGTTAGCACACGTTGGATTTCACTCATGTGCAAACTTTTTAATTTCAATTTGTAATATGTGTGCTACACATCGCATGCAAAAAACTTACTTCTAGCAAAATTATGCTCAAGTGAGAGTAATAAATAGTGTGCCACTTGTAATCTAGCTCTCAGAAAGATCCTAACCTTTTCAGGAGTTTAGTCCATCCATAGTGAGCTATCAGAAAGGTAGGTCTCTACAGGACATTCTCCAGCTATCTGACCCTATACATTGCTATGAACGCAACTCATGGTTAAGATAAAAGAGGCTAGGATGCTACTAGTGTAGCGGGTGTACAACCTGTAATGGGTTAATCACAGAAAAGTTTTTTTAATTACCCCAAAAATAGCAGAAAATATTTTCTGAAGGAGAGAGTGACTTTTGCAACAACTCACATTCACCTAGATTACGAGTTTTACGTTCGTGTTTTAACTCTGAAAAATGGTAATTTCAGTGTTTAAAACAGCTCCACGGCCATTACGAGTCTTGTCGGTATAGCTGTACCGCAAGCCTTTAAGCCTGTAACGCAACGTCAGTTCCTCACATGTAAAAATTAACAGCTAGATTTAGAGTTCTGCGGCCAAAGGGGTGCGTTAGCTACGCATGCTTTTTTTCCCCCGCACCTTTTAAATACTGCTGGTATTTAGAGTTCACAGAATGGCTGTGTTATGCTCCAAAAAGGGAGTGTAGAGCATATTTACCGCCACTGCAACTCTAAATACCAGCGTTGCTTACAGACGCGGCCAGCTTCAAAAACGTGCTCGTGCACGATTCCCCCATAGGAAACAATGGGGCTGTTTGAGCTGAAAAAAAACCTAACACCTGCAAAAAAGCAGCGTTCAGCTCCTAACGCAGCTACATTGTTTCCTATGGGGAAACACTTCCTAAGTCTGCACCTAACACCCTAACATGTACCCCAAGTCAAAACACCCCTAACCTTACACTTATTAACCCTTAATCTGCCGCCCCCGCTATCGCTGACCCCTGCACTTTATTATTAACCCCTAATCTGCCGCTCCATACACCACCGCAAGCTACATTATAGCTATGTACCCCTAATCTGCTGCCCCTAACACCGCCGACCCCTATATTATATTTATTAACCCTTAATATGCCGTCCCCGCTATCGCTGACCCCTGCATTTTATTATTAACCCCTAATCTGCCGACCGCACACAGCTGCCACCTACGTTATCCCTATGAACCCCTAATCTGCTGCCCCTAACACCGCCGACCCCTATATTATATTTATTAACCCCTAATATGCCGCCCCCAACGTTGCCGCTACCTACCTACACTTATTAACCCCTAATCTGCCGACCGGACCGCGCCGCTATTATAATAAAGTTATTAACCCCTAATCCGCCTCACTCCCGCCTCAATAACCCTATAATAAATAGTATTAACCCCTAATCTGCCCTCCCTAACATCACCGACACCTAACTTCAAGCATTAACCCCTAATCTGCAGATCGGAGCTCAACGCTACTTTAATACATTTTTGAACCCCTAAAGCTAATTCTAACCCTAACACCCCCCTAAGTTAAATATAATTTTATTCTAACAAAATAAATTAACTCTTATTAAATAAATTATTCCTATTTAAAGCTAAATACTTACCTGTAAAATAAACCCTAATATAGCTAGAATATAAATTATAATTATATTGTAGCTATTTTAGGATTAATATTTATTTTACAGGCAACTTTGTATTTATTTTAACCAGGTACAATAGCTATTAAATAGTTAATAACTATTTAATAGTTACCTAGTTAAAATAATTACAAAATTACCTGTAAAATAAATCCTAACCTAAGTTACAATTAAACCTAACACTACACTATCAATAAATGAATTATATAAAATACCTACAATTATCTACAATTAAACCTAACACAACACTATTAATAAATTAATTAAATACAATAACTACAAATAAATACAATTAAATAAACTAACTAAAATACAAAAAATAAAAAAGAACTAAGTTACAAAAAATAATTTTTTTTTACAAACATTAGAAAAATATTACAACAATTTTAAACTAATTACACCTACTCTAAGCCCCCTAATATAATAACAAAGCCCCCCAAAATAAAAAAATGCCCTACCCTATTCTAAAATTAAAATAGAAAAGCTCTTTTACCTTACCAGCCCTGAAAAGGGACCTTTGCGGGGCATGCCCCAAAGAATTCAGCTCTTTTGCCTGTAAAAAAAATTCATACAATACCCCCCCCAACATTACAACCCACCACCCACATACCCCTAATCTCACCCAAACCCCCCTTAAATAAACCTAACACTAAGCCCCTGAAGATCTCCCTACCTTGTCTTCACCACACCGAGTCCCGATCTGTCCAGAAGAGCCTCAGATGTCTTGATCCAAGCCCAACCGGGGGGCTGAAGAGTGACGTCCATCCTCGGGCTGAAGTCTGGATCCAAGCGGCGGCTGAAGAAATCCATTATCGGGCTGAAGTCTTGATCCAAGCAGGCGCTGAAGAAGTCAATCATCGGGATGAAGTCTTCTATGAAGCAGCATATTCAATCTTCTTTCTTCCGGAGCCATCATCTTCCAGCCGACGTGGAACATCCTCTTCCATCAGCCAATCAGATTCAAGTTCAATCCGATTAGCTGATCCGATCAGCCAATCAGATTGAGCTCGCATTCTATTGGCTGTTCCGATCAGCCAATAGAATTCAAGCTCAATTTGATTGGCTGATCGGATCAGCCAATCGGATTGAACTTGATTCTGATTGGCTGATTCCATCAGCCAATCTGAATTTTCCTACCTTAATTCCGATTGGCTGATAGAATCCTATCAGCCAATCGGAATTGGATGGACGCCATCTTGGAGGACGTCATTTAAAGGAACCGTTATTCGGCGAGTAGGCGTCGGTAGAAGAGGATGTTCCGCGTCGGCTGGAAGATGATGGCTCCGGAAGAAAGAAGATTGAAGATGCTGCTTCATAGAAGACTTCATCCCGATGATGGACTTCTTCAGCGCCCGCTTGGATCAAGATTTCAGCCCGATGATGGATTTCTTCAGCCGCCGCTTGGATCCAGACTTCAGCCCGAGGATGGACGTCACTCTTCAGCCCCCCCGCTTTGGCTTGGATCAAGACATCGGAGGCTCTTCTGGACAGATCGGGACCCGGTGTGGTGAAGACAAGGTAGGGAGATCTTCAGGGGCTTAGTGTTAGGTTTATTTAAGGGGGGTTTGGGTTAGATTAGGGGTATGTGGGTGGTGGGTTGTAATGTTGGGGGGTATTGTATGTTTTTTTTTACAGGCAAAAGAGCTGAATTCTTTGGGGCATGCCCCGCAAAGGGCCCTTTTCAGGGCTGGTAAGGTAAAAGAGCTTTTCTATTTTAATTTTAGAATAGGGTAGGGCATTTTTTTTATTTTGGGGGGCTTTGTTATTTTATTAGGGGGCTTAGAGTAGGTGTAATTAGTTTAAAATTGTTGTAATATTTGTAAATATTTTGTAAATATTTTTTTATTGTTTGTAACTTAGTTCTTTTTTATTTTTTGTACTTTAGTTAGTTTATTTAATTGTATTTATTTGTAGGTATTGTATTTAATTAATTTATTGATAGTGTAGTGTTAGGTTTAATTGTAGATAATTGTAGGTAGTTTATTTAATGTATTTATTGATAGTGTAGTGTTAGGTTTAATTGTAATTTAGGTTAGGATTTATTTTACAGGTAATTTTGTAATTATTTTAACTAGGTAACTATTAAATAGTTATTAACTATTTAATAGCTATTGTACCTGGTTAAAATAAATACAAAGTTGCCTGTAAAATAAATATTAATCCTAAAATAGCTACAATATAATTATACTTTATATTGTAGCTATATTAGGGTTTATTTTACAGGTAAGTATTTAGCTTTAAATAGGAATAATTTATTTAATAAGAGTTAATTTATTTAGTTAGAATAAAAATATATTTAACTTAGGGGGGTGTTAGGGTTAGGGTTAAAATTAGCTTTAGGGGTTAAAAAATTTATTAGAGTAGCGGTGAGCTCTGATCGGCAGATTAGGGGTTAATACTTGAAGTTAGGTGTCGGCGATGTTAGGGAGGGCAGATTAGGGGTTAATACTATTTATTATAGGGTTATTGAGGCGGGAGTGAGGCGGATTAGGGGTTAATAACTTTATTATAATAGCGGCGCGGTCCGGTCGGCAGATTAGGGGTTAATAAGTGTAGGTAGGTAGCGGCGACGTTGGGGGCGGCATATTAGGGGTTAATAAATATAATATAGGGGTCGGCGGTGTTAGGGGCAGCAGATTAGGGGTTCATAGGGATAGCGTAGGTGGCAGCGGTGTGCGGTCGGCAGATTAGGGGTTAAACATTTTTAATAGAGTGGCGGCGATGTGGGGGGACCTCGGTTTAGGGGTACATAGGTAGTTTATGGGTGTTAGTGTACTTTAGAGCACAGTAGTTAAGAGCTTTATAAACCGGCGTTAGCCCAGAAAGCGCTTAACTACTTTTTTTTTCTGCGGCTGGAGTTTTGTCGTTAGATTTCTAACGCTCACTTCAGCCACGACTCTAAATACCGGCGTTAGGAAGATCCCATTGAAAAGATAGGATACGCAAATTGAGTAGGGAGATCTGCGGTATGGAAAAGTCGCGGCTGCAAAGTGAGCGTTAGACCCTTTCCTGACTGACTCCAAATACCAGAGGGCGGTAAAAACCAGCGTTAGGAGCCTCTAACGCTGTTTTTGACGGCTACCTCCCAACTCTAAATCTAGCCGTAAGTTTTTTCATGGGACTTCCATAGCGCAGCTATTACAATTTTTGCAGTCTGCGGTGAGGCTAAAAAGCTTACATTCCAGCCTATACCAACAAGATCCATTTCGCAATCTAAAAGCAATAGTTATGAGCTTTATGTTACAAAACTGTTACATAAATCTCATAACTAAACTGTCAGAAAGTACACTAAACACCCATAAACTACCTATTAATCTCTAAACAGAGGCCCTCCCGCATCACAAATACTATATTGAAGTTATTAACCCCTAATCTGCTGCTCCCGACATCGCCGGCACTTTAAAAAATTATTAACCATGGGGGCTTGTCCGGGCAACTCCATGAGTGGTTGCAAAATTTGGAGCTGCTGAAACACTAAAGATAATCTGCCGATTATCAAGAGTTTAAAACATAATCTGCAAATTCTACTGATATGTGAAGCATCCTGAAGGCTAGCTGAATCTAACGATACCACTCACTAAGATACTTCTGAAGTTATTATCCCAACCTGGACTAAGGAGGCCTTGGGTGGTGGCCTATACAAAAGCCTTGGCATCCCCCACTAGCTCCGGGGTGAGTAGCTTGATCGGGGATACTGAAAGTACCAAGAGGACATTTTCTCTAAACTGGACAGTTTATGAGCTATATCCTAACTATCATTAGCCATGGAACCACCATATATCGACATTTTGGGAGTTATTTCTAAACTCTTAGAAGATCATTTTACTAAACTGGAGCAGTGCCTCACAATGGCTATAGCTAATCCTACCAATCATTAAAAGGAAGCCGACACCGAAGATGATACAGCTCTTTCTCATTTGCATCAACCTACCCTCTGGTCGCCTCCCCTAGAATCGGGGATTGAGATGTCTAAGGAGGATGAGGCAGATGGAGGAATGGAACTTTGTGGTATAGCTTGTGAAGGTCTGGACAAATCTGCTGATAGCTTTGTGAACATTATCGTGCAAGACAGGAAGGCTGGTGAGTGCGAACACAAAGGGTATATTGAGATCCTCAAACAGTCTGTAGTGGAGGAGTTTGGATTATAGTGTGGCCCAACTGAGATGGCGACCAGGCACTCTGCCCCATCGGCAGACATCTTATTTTCTTTCTACTCAGTCTCCTGTTTTGCTAATCCAACATGGACTCACTTTACAAGAAAACAACTTACTTCAGGAGCATAC
>NC_069501.1:877091193-877101193 GCF_027579735.1 Bombina bombina | reverse complement strand
CAGAAACAAAATTGTAGACCTGTGCCAGGCTGGGAAGACTGAATCTACAATAGGCGAGCAACTTGGTGTGAAGAAATCAACTGTGGGAGCAATAATTAGAAAATGGAAGACATACAAGACCACTGATAATCTCCCTTGATCTAGGGCTCCACGCAAGATCTCACCCTGTGGGGTCAAAATGATCACAAGAACAGTGAGCAAACATCCCAGAACCACACGGGGGGGACATAGTGAATGACCTGCAGAGAGCTGGGACCAATGTAACAAAGGCTACCATCAGTAACACACTACGCCGCCAGGGACTCAGATCCTGCAGTGCCAGACGTGTCCCCCTGCTTAAGCCAGTACATGTCCGGGCCCGTCTGAAGTATGCTAGAGAGCATTTGAATGATCCAGAAGCAGATTGGGAGAATGTCATATGGTCAGATTAAACCAAAGTAGAACTGTTTGGTAAAAACACAACTCATCGTGTTTGGAGGAGAGAGAATGCTGAGTTGCAACCAAAGAACACCATACTTACTGTGAAAAATGGGGGTGGCAACATCATGCTTTGGGGCTGTTTCTCTGCAAAGGGAACAGGACGACTGATTCCTGTACATGAAAGAATGAATAGGGCCATGTATCATGAGATTTTGAGTGCAAACCTCCTTTCATCAGCAAGGGCATTGAAGATGAAACATGGCTGGGTCTTTCAGCATGACAATGATCCCAAACACACTGCCTGGGCAACAAAGGAGTGGCTTCGTAAGAAGCATTTCAAGGTCCTGGAGTGGCCTAGCCAGTCTCCAGATCTCAACCCCATATAAAACCTTTGGAGAGAGTTGAAAGTCCATGTTGCCCAGCGACAGCCCCAAAACATCACTGCTCTATAGGAGATTTGCATGCAGGAACGGGCCAAAATACCGGCAACAGTGTGTGACAACCTTGTGAAGACTTACAGAAAACATTTGATTTCTGTCATTGCCAACAAAGGATATATAACAAAGTATTGAGATGAACTTTTGATATTGACCAAATACTTATTTTCCACCATAATTTGCAAAAAAATTATTTCCAAATCAGACAATGTGATTGTCTGGATTTGTTTCCACATTTTGTCTCTCATAGTTGAGGTATACCTGTGATGAAAATTACAGGCCTCTCTCATCTTCTTAAGTGGGAGAACTTGCACAATTGCTGGCTGACTAAATACTTTTTTGCCCCACTGTATGCCTACAGATGTAAAGTTTATCTTTCCATGTTTTAAATTATATTTGTGGATAATCTTTTATTGCTTCCTAGATAGGCTTTTAAAACTAACTAAGGTTTTATTAAGAGACAGTTTAATTAAAACTTAGCTATTCTGAACCCAAGTCAAGTCAACCTAGTTAATACAGGGAGTACAGAATTATTAGGCAAATGAGTATTTTGACCACATCATCCTTTTTATACATGTTGTCTTACTCCAAGCTGTATAGGCTTGAAAGCCTACTACCAATTAAGCATATTAGGTGATGTGCATCTCTGTAATGAGAAGGGGTGTGATCAAATGACATCAACACCCTATATCAGGTGTGCATAATTATTAGGCAACTTCCTTTCCTTTGGCAAAATGGGTCAAAAGAAGGACTTGACAGGCTCAGAAAAGTAAAAAATAGTGAGATATCTTGCAGAGGGATGCAGCACTCTTAAAATTGCAAAGATTATGAAGCGTGATCATCGAACAATCAAGCGTTTCATTCAAAATAGTCAACAGGGTCGCAAGAAGCGTGTGAAAAAACCAAGGCGCAAAATAACTGCCCATGAACTGAGAAAAGTCAAGCGTGCAGCTGCCAAGATGCCACTTGCCACCAGTTTGGCCATATTTCAGAGCTGCAACATCACTGGAGTGCCCAAAAGCACAAGGTGTGCAATACTCAGAGACATGGCCAAGGTAAGAAAGGCTGAAAGACGACCACCACTGAACAAGACGCACAAGCTGAAACGTCAAGACTGGGCCAAGAAATATCTCAAGACTGATTTTTCTAAGGTTTTATGGACTGATGAAATGAGAGTGAGTCTTGATGGGCCAGATGGATGGGCCCGTGGCTGGATTGGTAAAGGGCAGAGAGCTCCAGTCCGACTCAGACGCCAGCAAGGTGGAGGTGGTGTACTGGTTTGGGCTGGTATCATCAAAGATGAGCTTGTGGGGCCATTTCGGGTTGAGGATGGAGTCAAGCTCAACTCCCAGTCTTACTGCCAGTTTCTGGAAGACACCTTCTTCAAGCAGTGGTACAGGAAGAAGTCTGCATCCTTCAAGAAAAACATGATTTTCATGCAGGACAATGCTCCATCACACGCGTCCAAGTACTCCACAGCGTGGCTGGCAAGAAAGGGTATAAAAGAAGAAAATCTAATGACATGGCCTCCTTGTTCACCTGATCTGAACTCCATTGAGAACCTGTGGTCCATCATCAAATGTGAGATTTACAAGGAGGGAAAACAGTACACCTCTCTGAACAGTGTCTGGGAGGCTGTGGTTGCTGCTGCACGCAATGTTGATGGTGAACAGATCAAAACACTGACAGAATACATGGATGGCAGGCTTTTGAGTGTCCTTGCAAAGAAAGGTGGCTATATTGGTCACTGATTTGTTTTTGTTTTGTTTTTGAATGTCAGAAATGTATATTTGTGAATGTTGAGATGTTATATTGGTTTCACTGGTAAAAATAAATAATTGAAATGGGTATATATTTGTTTTTTGTTAAGTTGCCTAATAATTATGCACAGTAATAGTCACCTGCACACACAGATATCCACCTAAAATAGCTAAAACTAAAACAAACTAAAAACTACTTCCAAAAATATTCAGCTTTGATATTAATGAGTTTTTTGGGTTCATTGAGAACATGGTTGTTGTTCAATAATAAAATTAATCCTCAAAAATACAACTTGCCTAATAATTCTGCACTCCCTTTACATCTTCCGTAGCTATGTCTTTTTATGCAATAATGTGCCTAATTTTTATTAAAATCTATATGATTATTTATTTCCCTAATAAACATAGGTTTCCCTTTGTCAGCGGCCGAGACCGGGGGGATATAATTAAAGACTGAAAAGGGAATATTTGATTTAAACTCTCTATCATTATGCGTAATGGATGATGAAAAATTAGAACTTTTGAAATAGCATAGTAATTATATATAGCACTCATATCCATTGTATTAGAATCTCACATTATTATTCTCCTAATGTAAGCAGGTCCTAAGAATGTAAGCTATTTACACTGTAATTATATTATTAGACTTTGTATAGAGAATGTTCTATAGTTTGAGTTTTTTCTTGATTTTATTCTTTTGTTACTTTCAGACCTAGGTTGGGTCTTATTCCCGATCACCATATAGTTCCTCTTAGCAAATATGAGAGATAAATGCATTATGTGGTACTACAGTTTACATAAATATTCTTATAATGGACAGATTCCACTCAGAATCCAGCTTATACGTACATTTATAAGAGGGCACTTATTAAGCTTCCTTTCTTTGTGAGTATAGTATTGTCAGTAAGATTACCTTTATGGATTTAAAGTGTAGCACAGCTCAGTTGTATATGTGTGCAGATATATACATGTTAACATAAGTAGTACTTATGCCTGATGTTACTATTTCTATAACTGAGAGATCCTGATCATTTGAATATAAGCTCCTGATACATGATTCATAACTAACCTGAAAATTATTTAATATGTTCTTATGCAAATGCAGTTTGTTAATTATTGGTCCTAGACATCACTTAAATGCCCAGCTTATATGTTCAATTTAATATACCCAGCTTAAATTTAAATTTAGTTATATATTTATGCTTAAGCACAGTTTAAGCGTATCCCCAATTATGCTCTTTTTTTTCTATTGGAATTAATATTCCAGGTAACTACCCAGATTATTGTATATTATTGCCACATGCTCAGTATCTTGAACATATGTTGATGGTATTTTACACTCTCACCAATCCCAAGTTTATACGCAGTGATGTTACTCAACACTGGTTAGCTTTCCTTTTATACCTGTCAATGGCCTTGGAGTGCGTCCAAGAGAAATTCCTATGCTGGTGGCCTCCCTGGACACTACCCACATATGTGGTATCCCTTGAAATTACCGTACTTACTATGAAGCAACATACAAAGCAATATATCTAGTTTGGGGTCCTAATTCCTGAGCCCTTTAACTGTTGGCTATATAATATAACTATACGATTTAAACCTAAAGGGAAATTTATAGGTAGATATATGATGTATACTTTTAATGCTCGTATACTTCCTACTTATTTACTGGTCAATATGTTATTTGCTTTGACACTAATCAATAATTTTAAGTAATATGTGCATTTTCGTGTTATATCTAGTATTTGGCTTTGTTATATCGCCTCATTCAATAATTTTACTTAAGGATCCAAGAGGGGCCCGTATTGTCAAAATACCCCCCAATAATTGCAATTTATAATAGCATTGAAAGTCTTAAGTGGCTGTAAAATGACAATGGAGGTGCCAACTTATATAAAATAAAAAAGAGGTTGCATTTGGGAAGGTCATGAGAGAGAATGTGACCGTATTTAAGTATGACCTGGATAAAAAGTACTATGGTCATTGCATTTATTCCTGTTTGTTTCTGTGTAAGGTTTTGAAGTTAATATATTTCTGTACCTTGACCTAAATCGTTTGTTAAACTGCTATTTACAACCTCAATAAAATAATATTTAAAAAAAATATTAACCCCTATTCCGCCGCTCCCCGACATTGCCGCCACTATACTAAAGTTATTAACCCCTAAACCCCCACCCTCCTGCATTGCACTATTTAAATATTATTTAAATATTATTACTAATCTGCTGTACGTCCACATCGCCCCCACTATACTAAAGTTATTAAGCCCTACACCGCCGCAACTATAATAAACCTATTAACCCCTAAACCACAAGCCCTACACAACGAAATATACTAAATTAATCTATTAACCCCTAAACTGAAAGCCCCCCACATCACAATAAACTAATTTAAACTAGTAACCCTTAAAACTAACACCCCCCTAACTTTATATTAAAATTACAATTTCCCTATCTTAAATTAAATTAAAACTTACCTGTCAAATTAGAAAACTAAGTTTAAACTAATAATTAAAAAAATATAACTATTAAACTAAAATTAAACTAACTACCAAATAAATTAAACTAAAATACACATTAAAAAAATCCTAACACTACTATAAAAAATACAAAGAATCTAATTACAAAAAATAAAAAAAGACTAAATTACAAAAAATAACAAACACTGAATTGCGAAAAATAACAACTAAAATTATCAAAAATAAAAAAGAATTACACTTAATCTATTAGCCCTATCAAAAAAAAGCCCCCCCAAAATAAAAAAAAACCCTAGCCTACATTAAACTACTAAAAGCCCTTAAAATGGCCATTTGTAGAGCATTGCCCTAAGTTAAACAGCTCTTTTACCTGAAAAAAAAATACTAAGACCTCCCAACAGTAAATCGCACCACCCAACAAATCCCCCAAAATAAAAAAACCTAAATCTAACAAAAACCTAAGCTACCCATTGCCCTGAAAAGGACATTTGTATGGGCATTGCCATTAAAGTGCATTTAGCTTGTTTAGAAATAGCCCTTACCCTAAACTTAAAAAAAAAACACCCAAAAACCCTTAAATCACTAGCCCCCGAAGATCCACTTACAGTTTTTAAAGTCCCGCTTGAACGATCTTCATCCAAGCGGCGAAGTCCTCCTCCAGGCGGCAAGAAGTCTTCATCCAGGAGTCTTCAATGCAAAGTACGCGATTCAAGATGGAAATTGAAAACAGCCAATAGGATGAGAGCTTCTGAAATTCTATTGGCTGTTTAAATCAGTCAATAGAATTTTAGAAGCTCTCAATGTTGACAGGATAAAAATAAATGTATTCACATATACCTAGAACAAATATAAATATCATAACTGGGGATCCCGTTAAAGGGCCATAATACCCAAATGTTTAAACACTTGAAAGTGATGCTGCATAGCTGTAAAAAGCTGTCTAGAAAATATCACCTGAACATCTCTATGTAAAAAAGAAAGATATTTTACCTCAAAAGTTCCTCAGTAGCCACCTCCCATTGTAAAGGATTTCTAAGCAGCATTTTAGTGTGTCTGTCCTAGGACAGCAGAAGGGATGAGCATTGTGCACTCTCATCTTATTTCACCAATCAGGTAATGGAAGCTTACTATGAAATCTCATGAGAGTTAAGTCAAATCTCATGAGATCACAGTAAAAGAGTTCATGACCTCAGCACTGCTGATGCTGATTGGCTGCTGTTCATTTCCTCATTTTTTAATTTTTTTTTTACCTGCAGCTGGGAGCAGCTGAGTATAACTTTTTACACAGAACTTACTCTGCTGAGCTGAGGAGATTGTGAGGTAAAATATCTTCCTTTTTTACATAGAGATGCTCAGGTGATATTTTCCTGTCAGCTTTTTACAGTTATACTGCATCAGTTTCAAGTGATTTAGCATATGAGTATTATGTCCCTTTAAGTTCATACACAAAGTTAGCCATATAGCTCTACTAATATAATGTGTTAAACATTATCATATTCTATACTAAAAATATCAAAGTGTGTATAAATCGTTTGAGTACTTGAGTGTAAACATTAACATAGTGCCAATAGATCAAAATATGTGCTCATTTAGGGGCTATTTAGCATACCAAAAACCAACTATGTATATACAATGCCCTATCCATAACATTGCAGAATATATCAACACTGAGATTGTATACATCTTTGTTGTCCTGTGCACAAATTGCCCCTAAATGAGCACATATTTTGTACTTTTGGCACTAAGTTAATCTTTACACTCAAGTACTCAAAAGATTTATATACACTTTGATATTTTGAGTGTAAAGTATGATAATGTCAACATTACTATGTAATGCTATGTTATGACAAAGAAATATTATTGCTGTAGAGAAATTATTGACGCATTCTTATTTCTTATCTATATAGATGAATATGTTCAGTTAACGTATATACATATATAGGTGTATCTATATTTATGTTTATGTTATTAAGCTGTTTATATATATATATATATATATATATATATACACACAGTACATTTTTGGAATAAAAACTTTGAAAAGTCCTGGTGAGTGCACTCTTCCTTGAACTCTATTTACCTATCTGATGCACCCCGGGCATGTGACTCAGGATTTCTAAAGTGCTTGTCTACTTTGAACTTTATATATATAGTGCATTTTAACTATAATATTCCTACTCTTTTTAAGATATACCTGGACTGAGACTTCTTTGCTATCTCCTTTTTTCTATGTTTAATATCTAGTACAGGGACTCTGATCCGCCCCCTTTGCAGTCCGGTATCCTTGGTCTGTGATTGAAGGAGTGCCGTAGCCTCAATTTGGAGCTTGCGATGTAGGGATCTCACTGCATGCAGCACAGCAAACTTCTGGAAGAAGATGTCAGCTCTGGAGCTGTAGCGAGAGCAAAGGTGCTAAGGGTAGGAACAGGCCAGATCCAGAGCTTTGAAGTGCCCTGTACTACCTACCTACCTCCTTTAAGCCAGTAAGAGTTACGATCATCCTTGTGGAAGTGGTAAATTTTCTTTGTATGCTGTGGCAAGTTACAACTACGTTCCTACATAGATTTGTGCATTTAGTAACATTTGGATAAGTCTGCGACAAGCATAAGTAAAAAGGTTTTTAGGATGGAAGAGGTGTTCACCTGAGTTCCTTCTCAAGCCATAGGTCTATATATATATGAGCTTGTTACCTAATACTTATTGATATGGGTTATTGCATTCCATTACCAACATATGCATATTTACTTTATTACTTATTTATACTTCACGGTTGAAGAGACAGTATAAACCAATTTTCATATAACTGCATGTAATAGACACTATTATAAAGAATAATATGCATATATACTGATATAAAAATCCAGTATAAAACCTTTAAAAACTTACTTTGAAGCTTCCAGTTTAGCTCTGTTTTAAAGGTTACAGGAACACCCACTGCAAGTGGGAGATATCAGACACTCCCCCTCCCCCTTCCTCCGCATATGAAAAGACTCTTTACATAAACAGGAGCAAGCTGGAGTAGGTATACATCGGTATTCTCCTAAAACTTTGGGACTTGGTTAGAAGTCTGAAAACCAGATCAATGTTATTTAAAAATAAGCAAAACTATCCAATTAAAAGAAATAAAAATGTATGGGCTATATAAATGGATCATCTATAAAACATGTATGCAAAGAAAAATCTAGTGTATTATTATAATTGTTATTGTTATCATCATTTATTTGTATTTCGCCGTCAAATTCCATAGGGCTGGGTACAATGATAGAGGTATACAATGACAAGGATTTGTGATAATATACAAAACATAACAAAACTAAACAAATCTAGTACAGGAGGAAGGGGGCCCTGCTCCAGAGAGCTCACAGTCTACAGGTTTAGGGTGCAGAGACATAAGGTTGGGGTAGTTTGTCACAGTTGCAGCAGTGAGTCAGGCAGTTCATGTATTAGATAATGGGGCCCATTTATCAAGCTCCGTAAGGGGCTTGAGGGCCCGTGTTTCTGGCGAGTCTTCAGACTCGCCAGAAACACAACTTATGGAGCAGCGGTCTAAAGACCACTGCTCCATAACCCTGTCCGCCTGCTTTGATGAGGCGGACTGGAATCACCGGAATTCAACCCGATTGATAACGATCAGGTTGCTTGACACCCCCTGCTGGTGGCCAATCTCTTGTGAGATACTGGTGCAATGCTGAATACGGAGAGCGTATTGCGCTCCGCATTCAACGAGGCCTTGCGGACCTGAACCGCACTGTCGGATCAGGTTCGCAAGACCTTTACTAAATAGGCCCCAATGTCTCTTTAAGTAAGCCATAAAATTTTCTTTGTCCACATTGTAATACATCTGTTTCTCAATTTTCTTACCCTTTGATAACTACTCTATTTACATGACTGATCCTCTTACAATGTATAAAGGGTTATTTATCTATTGGTTATTTTTACTATGACCATTTAGAATCAATATGATAGGGTATTCATCTCAGTCATAGTGTATTGTCGCTGTAATTATTGAGTCACACAGCAAGAGACATTTTGAATATACATGTGGTTTGTTTTTAACAATTGCTATGCACTCGTGTTTACAATGTGACAGTTCTGGGTTTTTTTCGGTAGTCGTTATGGCTCCTCATTGTCATAGCAATGGTGTGTGTGTGTCTCACGGAAGCCTGCCACTGTGCCAATGCCTGTGAGATGTTGGTGTGGGGGAACTTATTTGGGAATGTTTATTTATATTTGCACTTAGTGGTGAGTACATTTTTACATTGTTATGGGTCTAAGGACAGGGGTGAACCCCAAAAAAACATTACAGTGAACAGTGAACTATATTTAAAATATAGTGCGTTACTTCTCTATGTTTATATACAGTGGGGCAAAATATTGTCCAAATTCTCCCACTTAAGAAGATGAGAGAGGCCTGTATTTTTCATCATAGGTATACCTCAACTATGAGTGACAAAATGTGGAAACAAATCCAGATAATCACATTGTCTGATTTGGAAATAATTTTTTTGCAAATTATGGTGGAAAATAAGTATTTGGTCAATATCAAAAGCTCATTTCAATACTCTGTTATATATCCTTTGTTGGCAATGACAGAAATCAAACGTTTTCTGTAAGTCTTTACAAGGTTGTCACACACTGTTGCTGGTATTTTGGCCTGTTCCTGCATGCAAATCTCCTCTAGAGCAGTGATGTTTTGGGGCTGTCGCTGGGCAACACAGACTTTCAACTCCCTCCAAAGGTTTTATATGGGGTTGAGATCTGGAGACTGACTAGGCCACTCCAGGACCTTGAAATGCTTCTTACGAAGCCACTCCTTTGTTGCCCGGGCAGTGTGTTTGGGATCATTGTCATGCTGAAAGACCCAGCCATGTTTCATCTTCAATGCCCTTGCTGATGAAAGGAGGTTT
>NC_069501.1:877061193-877078693 GCF_027579735.1 Bombina bombina | reverse complement strand
AGTCCTCATAATGTATGTATATACACTATATATATATATCTATATATATATATATATATATATATATATATATATATCTATATATATATCTATCTATCTATATATATATATATATATATATATATATATATATATATATATTATAATGTGTAATATAACAGAAGAACTCATCCTGGAAAATAGCCAGGTTGAAAAAAGACAGGGAAACAGCACTCTTTTGAAAAAACAATATTTTTACTAGCACGATTTATATACATAAGTGGTAAAGGGGATGGCAATCGGGAGTCCTGCCTCCACCCTTGAACCGCAAGGATAGGCAAAGTACACTGTGTGTAAGATACAAAATAGTTTGCAACAACAATATTTATCAAAAAAAACCAATATTTATAATGGGACCTTCCGAGTCCAATATACAAAACCTGACCGGTCAGGGGATGTGCGGAACAAGTTGCGCAATATGTAAATGCAGCACAATACAAAGCTGACTTAAGTAAAGCCTGTCACACTTCCTACACCCAGCTGCACACAGCACCTCTGTGAAGAGGTAATTGCTGGGCAGGTAAAACGTAGTAAGGGATCTAAGAAAGTGATGACAGCTTTATAACAAGCGGGATAAGCTAGTCAGATATACCTTGCAAACTGTACATAGAAGAATTTATATTCAGAGGGGAAGTGTATTCCTGGGATCAACTACACCCTGCTGCAGCCGACGCCTCACTCAGGAGGTATAGCGGTCGGGCAGGTAGAAAAATGGGATCTAAGTGATCTTAATGGAAACACGCCCTCAGGATATGTACATAAGTAGATAGACCAGACATTTAAATCTTCATGTATGGATGACATGTATTGCAGACAAGGTATAAGTAAGTACATTCAAGAAAACAGCGTTATTGCATGCCATGCAGAAAAGCAATTAGGTGTGTTAGTATTCAGCATATGTCTGTCCATTTTAAGTTCCTAGAAAAAGCTGTGCCCCCTCTCGACAGAGTGGCGTTTGCCAGGTGCGAAATTCATGCACATAAGCCAAAGCTGATTCATGCAGTTAGCGGCAAGGAATGTAATGGAACCATACGACCTGATAGCTGAAATGACAAGTCGGCCGTGCCGAGTAGCTGTGAGTCCATGACATGTATGCCAAAATATGCCGAGTTTTGATTCTGACTTTGCTTTAAGAGTGCCTGGTAGTAAACCGCAGGGCTTGTTTGCAGATTCTTTGCTTAATGATCTTCACACGCACATCACGTGATCCGGTCGGCTGGACCTATGCCCTATATATATATAGATATATAGTGTATATACATACATTATGAGGACTATACTCATACAGTATGTGGACTATACTGGTTCTTATTTCAAAAATGTAACCCTTCATATTTAAAAGAGTTAACCTAGTTTCTGTCATAGAGGCAACATTATTTAAGTGCTGTATTATTTTTATTTCCGTTTGCCCATTAGCATACATTACATAATGTTGCTGTTTATTTTATTTTTTTTAAATTTGTATTTTCCATTGAATCATTGTTAGAAACCCTACAATTCTACCTATGTATACAAAATTTGAAGTCTCTATATCATTTAATCAATATGAATGTATGATGCATGCACTCAAAAATAGTTCATCCAGACGCAAGGTCCTCTCCCTTAAGAATACTCAACTAAAGTGCTCAGGTAAATTTAAACAACCAAGCGGCATATCAGTAAGATATGTCCTCCTCCCATGAGAGATTCTTAAACAGGGTGCCATAAATCACTTTTTTTTATATAGTTGACTAATGACACAACAAGATTTACTCTATACAATAACACATCCACAAATGAAATGTCTGTATCCTCCTCAAAATCTGCATAATTGCTGCCTTGCTCCTATATCACTTCTTATAACAATAGTGTTCTAGCTTTCTCTATTAGCATTCTTAGCTCAAACAATGCAGTATTGAGTGGGTGATGCTAGATATTCGAGCCTCAGACCTCTGTATACATAAAATAGAATTAAAGGGACAGTTTACTCCCCTTTAATTTGTTCCCAATGATCCACTTTATCTGTTGGAGTGTATTAAATTTTTTACAAGTATTTCCATTACCCTTATATTGGCATTTGACATAGTTGATTTGGCCTGTGGTATCCCCACCTATTCTGAAAGTTTTTGGCCTCAAGGCCAAGCTGTGTTAACACTGCCAGTAGAAGAAATTACACTCCCAGTGGGTTATAGAAGAGATAAGGTAATAAAATGTTAAATTTTCATTGTTCTCTCCAGGTATTGGTAATTGGTTTACAGACAGATATAAGATAAAGAGGCAGGCATGTGTATACAATGCAAAAAAGTAAAGATATCTGATTATACCTACAAGCTCAACCCATTGTATTAGGTTGTGGCTTCAAAACACAAAATAAGCTAATTCATATACACAAATTAGCCTTAAAAAAAAAAACAAATCTCAAAAAATATATTATGCAGCTGGTAAAAAAGGAATTGGAAGCACATTAAGGGAAAAACAATTTTATAGTATACTGTCCCTTTAAATTGAAAACAAACACCCTTATTCAAAAATGTTGAATGATCACAGATGTGGCCCCTGTACAGAAATAGCCATTTACCCCTTTCTTATAATATATATGAATATAATATTAATAATAATAACTAAATCCCATCCATTAAATAAATCACAACCATTTATTTTTGATTGGTTAGAGAGAAATAAATAAATAAAAAATATTGTTTATTAGAAAAATTCTCAAAAGACCATTGCTATTAAAAATGTTGTGATTATCCTTTAGTGATATGTTTGATATAGTTAGGAAGGCAAAGTATACTCCAGCATAAATTCTTCAAGGAGCTTGATTGACACTTTTTCCCCCATATTCATATGAAACTTGTACCAATATTTAAATATGCAAAATAAATATAAATAAATGCATAAATAAGTATCACAATTTAAAAAGAGTAGCCAGACATCCATATTATAATATCGCTCTAAGGCTCTTTATTTTGTGACACATTTAATAATATCACTCTGTATAATTAACCAGGCAAATAGAAGTACACAAAATTAATGGTGCCATTAATTCATGTACCTACTCATGATTGATTGTAAAATAATTAACAGAAACACAAAGCAGCTGTTTAGTCATATTAGCTACTGTGATTGTCAGCTATAAGTTTATAAAATAAGATTCTTAAAAAAAAAAAAAAATCACAGAAGATTCAAAATTAGGAATGGTAAAAATATTTGTCTGAAACTTTATTTAAAGGGATATGAAACCCAAAGTTTTCTTTCATGATACAAATAGAGCAGGGAATTTAAAAAAAAAAAAAAAAAAAAAAAAAAATTCTAATTTACTACTATTATCAATTTTTCTTCATCTTCTTTGTATCTTTTGTTGAAAGGCAGGGCAGTGAGCTCAGGAGCATGCATGTGTCTGTAGCATTCTATGGCCTAGATTTGGAGTTCGGCGGTAGCCGTCAAAACCAGCGTTAGAGGCTCCTAACGCTGGTTTTGGGCGCCCGCTGGTATTTGGAGTCAGTGATTAAAGGGTCTAACGCTCACTTTTCAGCCGCAACTTTTCCATACCGCAGATCCCCCTACGCCATTTGCGTAGCCTATCTTTTCAATGGGATCTTTCTAACGCTGGTATTTAGAGTCGTTTCTGCAGTGAGCGTTAGAGCTCTAACGACAAAATTCCAGCCGCCTGAAAATAGCAGGAGTTAAGAGCTTTCTGGCTAACGCCGGTTTATAAAGCTCTTAACTACTGTACCCTAAAGTACACTAACACCCATAAACTACCTATGTACCCCTAAACCGAGCTCCCCCCACACCGCCGCCACTCGATTAAAATTTTTAACCCCTAATCTGCCGACCGCCACCTACGTTATACTTATGTACCCCTAATCTGCTGCCCCTAACCCCGCCGACCCCTGTATTATATTTATTCACCCCTAACCTGCCCCCTACAACGTCGCCGCCAGCTACTTACAATAATTAACCCCTAATCTTCCGACCGCAAATCGCCGCCACCTACGTTATCCCTATGTACCCCTAATCTGCTGCCCCTAACACCGCCGACCCCTATATTATATTTATTAACCCCTAATCTGCCCCCCTCAACGTCGCCGACACCTGCCTACACTTATTAACCCCTAATCTGCCGAGCGGACCTGAGCGCTACTATAATAAAGTTATTAACCCCTAATCCGCCTCACTAACCCGATCATAAATAGTATTAACCCCTAATCTGCCCTCCCTAACATCGCCGACACCTACCTTCAATTATTAACCCCTAAACTTCCGATCGGAGCTCACCGCTATTCTAATAAATGGATTAACCCCTAAAGCTAAGTCTAACCCTAACACTAACACCCCCCTAAGTTAAATATAATTTTTATCTAACGAAATTAATTAACTCTTATTAAATAAATTATTCCTATTTAAATCTAAATACTTACCTGTAAAATAAATCCTAATATAGCTACAATATAAATTATAATTATATTATAGCTATTTTAGGATTAATATTTATTTTACAGGCAACTTTGTAATTATTTTAACCAGGTACAATAGCTATTAAATAGTTATTAACTATTTAATAGTTACCTAGTTAAAATAATAACAAATTTACCTGTAAAATAAATCCTAACCTAAGTTATAATTAAACCTAACACTACCCTATCAATAAAATAATTAAATAAACTACCTACAATTACCTACAATTAACCTAACACTACACTATCAATAAATAAATTAAACACAATTGCTACAAATAAATACAATTAAATAAACTAGCTAAAGTACAAAAAATAAAAAAGAACTAAGTTACAGAAAATAAAAAAATATTTACAAACATAAGAAAAATATTACAACAATTTTAAACTAATTACACCTACTCTAAGCCCCCTAATAAAATAACAAAGCCCCCCAAAATAAAAAATTCCCTACCCTATTCTAAATTAAAAAAGTTACAAGCTCTTTTACCTTACCAGCCCTGAACAGGGCCCTTTGCGGGGCATGCCCCAAGAATTTCAGCTCTTTTGCCTGTAAAAGAATAAATACAATACCCCCCCCAACATTACAACCCACCACCCACATACCCCTAATCTAACCCAAACCCCCCTTAAATAAACCTAACACTAAGCCCCTGAAGATCTTCCTACCTTGTCTTCACCATCCAGGTATCACCGATCCGTCCTGGCTCCAAGATCTTCATCCAACCCAAGCGGGGGTTGGCGATCCATAATCCGGTGCTCCAAAGTCTTCCTCCTATCCGGCAAGAAGAGGACATCCGGACCGGCAAACATCTTCTCCAAGCGGCATCTTCGATCTTCTTCCATCCGGTGCGGAGCGGGTCCATCTTGAAGCAGGCGACGCGGATCCATCCTCTTCTTCCGATGTCTCCCGACTAATGACGGTTCCTTTAAGGGACGTCATCCAAGATGGCGTCCCTCGAATTCCGATTGGCTGATAGGATTCTATCAGCCAATCGGAATTAAGGTAGGAATTTTCTGATCCAATCAGCCAATCAGATTGAGCTCGCATTCTATTGGCTGTTCCGATCAGCCAATAGAATGCGAGCTCAATCTGATTGGCTGATGGGATCGGCCAATCGGATTGAACTTGATTCTGATTGGCTGATTCCATCAGCCAATCAGAAAATTCCTACCTTAATTCCGATTGGCTGATAGAATCCTATCAGCCAATCGGAATTCGAGGGACGCCATCTTGGATGACGTCCCTTAAAGGAACCGTCATTAGTCGGGAGACATCGGAAGAAGAGGATGGATCCGCGTCGCCTGCTTCAAGATGGACCCGCTCCGCACCGGATGGAAGAAGATCGAAGATGCCGCTTGGAGAAGATGTTTGCAGGTCCGGATGTCCTCTTCTTGCCGGATAGGAGGAAGACTTTGGAGCACCGGATTATGGATCGCCAACCCCCGCTTGGGTTGGATGAAGATCTTGGAGCCAGGACGGATCGGTGATACCTGGATGGTGAAGACAAGGTAGGAAGATCTTCAGGGGCTTAGTGTTAGGTTTATTTAAGGGGGGTTTGGGTTAGATTAGGGGTATGTGGGTGGTGGGTTGTAATGTTGGGGGGGGTATTGTATTTATTCTTTTAAAGGCAAAAGAGCTGAAATTCTTGGGGCATGCCCCGCAAAGGGCCCTGTTCAGGGCTGGTAAGGTAAAAGAGCTTGTAACTTTTTTAATTTAGAATAGGGTAGGGAATTTTTTATTTTGGGGGGCTTTGTTATTTTATTAGGGGGCTTAGAGTAGGTGTAATTAGTTTAAAATTGTTGTAATATTTTTCTTATGTTTGTAAATATTTTTTTATTTTCTGTAACTTAGTTCTTTTTTATTTTTTGTACTTTAGCTAGTTTATTTAATTGTATTTATTTGTAGCAATTGTGTTTAATTTATTTATTGATAGTGTAGTGTTAGGTTAATTGTAGGTAATTGTAGGTAGTTTATTTAATTATTTTATTGATAGGGTAGTGTTAGGTTTAATTATAACTTAGGTTAGGATTTATTTTACAGGTAAATTTGTTATTATTTTAACTAGGTAACTATTAAATAGTTAATAACTATTTAATAGCTATTGTACCTGGTTAAAATAATTACAAAGTTGCCTGTAAAATAAATATTAATCCTAAAATAGCTATAATATAATTATAATTTATATTGTAGCTATATTAGGATTTATTTTACAGGTAAGTATTTAGCTTTAAATAGGAATAAGTTATTTAATAAGAGTTAATTAATTTCGTTAGATGTAAATTATATTTAACTTAGGGGGGTGTTAGTGTTAGGGTTAGACTTAGCTTTAGGGGTTAATACATTTATTAGAATAGCGGTGAGCTCCGATCGGAAGTTTAGGGGTTAATAATTGAAGGTAGGTGTCGGCGATGTTAGGGAGGGCAGATTAGGGGTTAATACTATTTATGATCGGGTTAGTGAGGCGGATTAGGGGTTAATAACTTTATTATAGTAGCGCTCAGGTCCGCTCGGCAGATTAGGGGTTAATAAGTGTAGGTAGGTGTCGGCGACGTTGTGGGGGGCAGATTAGGGGTTAATAAATATAACATAGGGGTCGGCGATGTTAGGGCAGCAGATTAGGGGTACATAGGGATAACGTAGGTGGCGGCGTTTTACGGAGCGGCAGATTAGGGGTTAATAAATATAATATAGGGGTCGGCGGTGTTAGGGGCAGCAGATTAGGGGTACATAGGTATAATGTAGGTTGCGGCGGTATACGGAGCGGCAGATTAGGGGTTAAAAAAAATATGCAGGGGTCAGCGATAGCGGGGGGCGGCAGATTAGGGGTTAATAAGTGTAAGATTAGGGGTGTTTAGACTCGGGGTACATGTTAGGGTGTTAGGTGCAGACGTAGGAAGTGTTTCCCCATAGGAATCAATGGGGCTGCGTTAGGAGCTGAACGCTGCTTTTTTGCAGGTGTTAGGTTTTTTTTCAGCTCAAACAGTCCCATTGTTTCCTATGGGAGAATCGTGCACGAGCACGTTTTTGAGGCCGGCCGCGTCCGTAAGCAACTCTGGTATCGAGAGTTGCATTTGCGGTAAAAATGCTCTACGCTCCTTTTTTGGAGCCTAACGCAGCATTTGTTTTAACTCTCGATACCAGAGTTAAATTTATGGTGCGGCCAGAAAAAAGCCCGCGGAGCGTTAACAGCCCTTTTACCGCCGAACTCCAAATCTAGGCCTATGGCAGCAGTTTTGCAAGAATGCTATCCTTTTGCAAGAGCACTATATGGGGGCACTATTTCCTGCCTTGTAGTACTCCAGTTACCTACCTAAATACCGTTCCAACAAGGAATACCATGGAAATAAAGCAAATTTAAAGGGACATGAAACCCCCAAAAATATTTTATAATTTAAAGCACACAATTTTAAACAACTTTTACTTCTTTAATGTAATTTGCTTAGTTATCTTGGTATCCTTAGTTGAAAAGGATACCTAGGTAGGCTCAGGATCAACAATGCATTACTGGGATGCTGCTGATTGGTGGCTGCACATAAATCCCTCTTGCCATTGGCTAACCACATGAGTTAAACAAAGGATGCCAATAGATTGAAGCAAATGTGATAAAAGTTGTTTAAAATCACAAGCTCTAACCAAATAACGAAAGACACATTTTGGGTTTCATGCCCCTTTAATAATATAAGTAAATTGTAAACTTAAAATTGTATGCTCTGTCTGAATCATAAAAGAACATTTTAAGTTTACATAAACCTTCAAGTTATTACTCAGGTATAAAAATATCTTCTATTAAAAGTGATAACTTTAGCTTATTGTTCAAATTTCTATTATTCGCTGGTATGCGTTACATTTGGGGCGCTTCTGTACATGCTCTAAAACAGTGCGACAAACAGTTTTGAGAGCTATAGCCGAAATTGGGATAAGCATCTAAAAATACTCTTACATGGCTTTTGGTTATAGTGCAGTGGGTTGCAGTGTATATAACCAAATTATTTATTTATTGTATCTTAAGAAACCTTTTTTTAATGTTTTTCCACTACCACTAATGTCTACAGCATTTATGTTTAGCTTTGCAATGTAGTGCTTAATTATGAACTATTAAGCACTACACTGAAGAACAATCAATATGAGATGTACAAGCTAATGGACTAGGTTTATTAATGCTAACCTGAAAATGAGCTGCTTCGTAAGGGTTAAACCCCTAACAGATAATCCTGCTATACCTGAAATAAACCCACACAGAGAGCTGGAGGTAAAGGCGGACATGGCCATATTTATTTAACTATAATTAACTCGATGACTACAAACTTATCACGTAGTCATCTTCCAAGGTAGTGGCAGCTGGAGTCCCTATATCAAAAATTCCCCAAACGGGAGAGAGGTTGAAGTAAAAAAAGGAAGCCCTGACGGAACCCAATGAGACTCCTCCCCGTCAAGAGCTACAGATGCCTAAGGAGCCCTCAGGTCAGCAGGCCCACGGGGTGTGACACCCCTTTGTATTGACCTAGGGACATCAGCATACCCATTTGCTCAACCTGCGGCCCCCTAAGGACTCTGTACCCATAATATCAGGCCCGACCTCCCGCCAGCCAGAAGATAATGAGATACTCCAAACCATATGGACACCAATCAATCATGCCATACAACACGCTAAAATTTTGGTGTGGTGATCTATTAATTTAAAATATCTTTACTTTCTACTAAATATAATATACTAAATCTCTATGGTGAAACCACTAAAAACCAACACAGATAAATTGTGAAATAAACTCTGAGAGGCCCTCCATTATTTGTCAAACAGTTTATTTAGGAATCAATATATGTTAATAAGATAAATATTTACAGGTATATATATAAATCTATTTTACAGATAAACAGTCCAAAATTTAATTCATACAGGGCAACTCTTCTACACTAACCCCAATTGTGCAATACTGCTACACAGAATATTATCCCAGAAATACTTAGCCAGATTCTCTGTGTCCAACATCATCCATCTTTTAGCAGGAGCAGGATAAAATAGAGACAGAGGCTCTGGTGTTACAGTATTTTATACCCCAATTCAAAAGGGAGTGGCTTATCAAATGTCACTCAAAAAGACCATTGGGTGTGTCTTTCTAGACAGACACTAGACAAAAGAACTACTTGAATAAACCAGCTATGTGAATTGCCAGTTATAAAATCTGTGAGCTATATTCCAATATCCCTGTGATAAAAATGTCACCACATGGGGGAGCGAAATAGTAACAACTGGGGGCTTATAAAGAAGAGTTCAAGTAATCATATCCCCGCCCCAGTATCTATCAGCAACCATAATGGAGTCTTCCACACCAGTGCTGCCACCCACTGCACCTGCAAGAGAAACAAAAAAGAACCAAACAACCAAGGGGAAGGAAGGGTGGGAAAATCGCCTACAGCAGCAGCAGGAACAGAGGAATGAACACAATTCCAAACAGCTATAAAGGTTAGTAAAAAAAAAAAACACCCCTCAAAATGCAACATAGTTGCAACACACATACCAATCATATCTGAAGGGGTAGGCCCTTAATTTGCTCCAGGCTGACAAACAGCCTTACACTCTCATAAAGACTAAACCCCTAACAGATACTCCTGCTATACCTGAAATAAAGACACACGCAAAGAGCTGGAGTTAAAGGCCAATATGGCTGCCTTTATTTAACTATAATTAACTCAATTAATACAAACTTATCCCATAGTCATCTTCAAAGGTGGTGGCAGTCGGAGTCCCTATATAAAAAATTCTCAAAACAGGAGAGAGGTCGAGGCCAAAAAAGAATGCGCTGATGGAACTCAATGAGGCTCCACCCCGTCAAAAGCTACAGATGCCCAAGGAGCCCTCAGGTCAGCAGGCCCGCTTCAGCAGGCCCATGTCAGCAGGGTGTGACACCCCTAGGTAATCGACCTAGGGACATCACCACACCCATTAGCTCAACTTTCGGCCCCCTAAGGACTCTGTACCCAAAATATCAGGCCGACCTCCCAGCACAAGAAAACACCCCTAGTTAAAGAAAGGGCAGACTCTTGCTGCCACCAAGACACTGAATTTGTGCTGACAACAAGTATTTTATATTAGCTAGGAAAAAACCTAACCCCTCATCAGACAAATACACCTCATCAGGGCAATACAAATTCCACTTGTCAGCAGACAAATTATCGTGGTGCACCATGAAACTACCAGCAACCATGATTGACCTCCCCAGCTCTCTGTTGATTTTCTTCCTAACACGATAAGCTGCCTTGGAAGACGTGAAATTATGCCAGTGAAGTCTGGCGACTATATTTGACCAACCCATCCTTACTCGCGGAAAAACAGTGCATTAATCAAATCTAATGCCAGAAGGGACCCTAAGTCATACCCCCCAAATGTAACAAAATAATGTGGGGCTTTCCCCACCTACGAAGAGCTTCCTGCAATATGGGCGGCAGCTCCAGCCATGTCATGCCCCTACGCCCAAGACATCTCAGTGAAACTTGGGACGGAGGCAAACCAAGCCGCTGTCCTTCAAGTAGGGAAAGGGCTCGGATTGATGCCCAGTGGACATATGAATGTCCCATGATCCATATCCTAGTGAGACGCTCCGTAGATCCTACAAATAAATTGACTAACAATAAGACTACCACTAACCAAACGCCAATCCCCTTCTTACTTAACTAAACCCACTAAATAACTAAGCCAACCATAGGCCAAACCCATACTAAGCTTAAGGATGCACGTATAACTTAAAGCACTGCAACTTCCACCTACCCAATCCTTTAATATCCAGACGATCCTAATGCTGCCACGCTAGTCGCTGCTCCAATCCTTAAAGAATGTGAAGCAATTTTTGTGGGATCCAAACCAGCAGCCACTGCTGCTTTGGACAGCATGCATTTAAACTGGAATCTGGATAATGCAGAACCATCCAGATGAACCAAAAATTGACCACAACCTGCCGGTCTACTCATCACATACGTTTGGCACGAACAGCAAGAGTGCATCATCAAAAAACCGTCCATGCTCCAATTGAACTCCTCCACAGGGCACATCTAAATAGAGTAACTTCATATTCTGAACTACATACATCCTGCAAGGCCCTAAACTACACTCTTAACCTCTGCCCTGCAACTGGCTCCCTCGGGTCTCGCTTCCTTGGAGCTAACCGCCCCCAAACTTTCAACACTTGCCTGACCAAAAAGGAGTCTGCATGATCCTTGTAACCATGCAAGAGGTTAAAAAATGTCAGTGCTGCTAATCTACCCTGCACTGCCACAGGCGACATACCTTGAGCATGCAAACCCATCAGCCATTCCAGAAAATAAATGTACCTGGGACCCATCTGAAAAGGATACACCCCTACTCCGGTAAAACTATTCCCACTCTCTCCAATTCTGACTATAAGCTTGTCAAGTTCTTGGGGCCAAAGACACCCGAACTAGAGGGAACACTTCTTTTAAGCCCCCCAATCTGTCAGGGAAAAGATGGACAAGGCAGACCATTAACAGATGCCAAAGGGACCAACCTCTTAAACTGCCTGCATTGAAAACACGACAGCGCATCAACCACTACATTATTTAATCCTGGCACCTGCCATGCTTCAAACTGAAGGTTAAGCTGCATTCAGCAAAGCACCAAATGCTGTGAGTAAGACACCACTACTGGCGAGGCTGCGGACAACCTATTGATTGCAAAGCCAACACTAAGATTATCAGACCAAAAAAGAATGGAACTGTTCTTAAGCCTATCACCCGATAACTCTAAAACTACCACGATGGGGAACAATTCCAAAAGAGTCAAATTTCTCACAAGACTCTGCGACACCCATGAAGCAGGCCACTGCTCCACCCTTAGAGGTAAGCCCCATAACCAAATGCCCTGCTGCATCAGTGAAAAAGTGCATCGGTGAAAATGCCTGACTGGAGATCAAAGGAGCGTGCCACAAGATCACTCCATTAAACTCCCTCAAGAACTGCTCTCATACCCCTAGATCCTCACGCATGTCGCCAGTAATTCTAATCCTATGCCTAGGCCAGGCACCACCCTTCAGAGAACCCTCCAGCCTTCTGTTAAATATTCTGCCCATTGGGATAACCCTAAAGGCCAAATTAAGCAAACCCAGCAGACACTGCATCTCCCTTAAAGATAAATATTGTGCTGAAGCATCCATCCTAACTGCTCCCAGCAACCGCTGTACCTTATCTTTGGGCAAGCGACACAGCTGTTCAACTGTGTCAATTTCAATCCCTAAGAAGGTAATCTTGGTGCAAGGCCCCTGGGTCTTCTCCTCTGCCAAAGGAACCCTGAAATCCCTCATTAGAGAACGCATAACTGCCATCAGCCTTGCGCATTCCCCCAAACCAGGAGACCCTACCAACAAAAAGTCACCCAAGTAATGTGCTATTAAGCCACTTGCAGAGGTCACTACTACCCAGTGCAGAAATGAGCTAAAAGCCTCAAAGTATGCACAAGAAACTCAGCAACCCATAGGAAGACACTTGTCAACAAAGAAAGTACCCTCAAACTGAATACCCATCAACCTATAGGATGATGGATGAATGGGGAGCAAACGAAAAGCTGATTCAATATCCCGCCTGCCTAATCTAGTCCAAAGCCTGCTCAAACGATATTTCACCGAACTCACCTCCGGATCAATTGCGTCATTTACAGACTGGTCCTTGGGATAGGACAAGTGCTGTATGAGGCAAAAATTGCCGGTTTCCTTCTTTGGAACCACCCCAAGGGGGGGACGGACTACCAAGCGAGGAATCAGTGGCCACTGAAAAAGCCCTGCTATGCGCCCTAATTCAAGCTCTTTTGCCAACTTTTCTCTGACTACCCCCGGAAACTGATAGGCTGATTTAAGATTACTATGGCTCACTGAACCCACCACCTTACTGTGCACTGGAATCCTAAACCCATCCCACACCCCCAGCTCCAGCATCTCAGCAGCCACCCTATCCAGATATGCCACCAGCCACGACCACAGAGTGGCCAGTTTCAGCAGGAGGGCCCTTTCCAGCAGCCCCTCCCTTCGTGACACCTCTTCCTGCCCCACCATTCATTTTACGTTGACATTTGACCCCTGGGTGCGGGCCTCCGCAGTACAGGCAGACATGGTGAAAGGAACAGCTGCCTCCTTTTGTGCACTAATTCCCCAGCACTCTATGCCTTTTTTCCTAAGCCCAACAGATGCAGACACCCTGACACCTTAAGCAATGGCTCTGCTGCTACCACCCGCTAAGGACCCAAGCGGGACCAGAGATTTGTCAACACTGGGTTACCAACCATCTTACTGTGGAACTCCATGTCATAGGTCCTCCACGCCCCATCACTATAATTACTATAAATGTATTCCATAGTATAAAAATACTTCAACAAATACACTGCTAAATCAGGCCTCGCCTCTACCAGACACAATGAAAATACCCTATAACAGCACTGCCACTCCTCAAAAGTGTTGGACCTCTTAATATTCTTGGGACCAGTCCCATCCTCACTCCTCTCCTTATCCCTGTACGCCTCCATAGAGAGTTGAAATATGTTCACATATTTGCCCTCTCTAATCTTACTAACAGTCTTCACCTTGAGTTGCGCATGAAGTGAATGTACAAAAATGGGGTATGAATCCCCTTGCACAGCGCTTCTCTCTTTGTATGCAAATTATTATGACCCTGGGGAAGTCTCCCTATGGGTGATGGGGGAAACCAGACGTGGACTCCTTGCCCAGTGTGCTTAGAGGAATGTGGCTGCACCTCACTGACGAGGCCCATAGGAGGCCGAAACGATCAACTGGGGTTGTCATGTTCCTTGTTCAGAGGAGAATTGCCTGGTATTTCAGGGCTGGACTGACCTTACTTGGCAGGATCAGACTGATATACTTCAGGAAAGTTTTCTTCTGTGAAAAGCACACTGGTCTAAAAGAGGCTGCTTCCGGGTGGTAAATCGGCATAGAACAAGCCACTGAGCTGTTGTTCGTTCCTGGTAGAGCGCTTCTCTCTTTGTATGCAAATTATTATGACCCTGGGGAAGTCTCCCTATGGGTGATGGGGGAAACCAGACATGGACTCCTTGCCCAGTGTGCTTAGAGGAATGTGGCTGCACCTCACTGACGAGGCCCATAGGAGGCCGAAACGATCGTCTGGGGTTGTCATGTTCCTTGTTCAGAGGAGAATTGCCTGGTATTCTGGGGCTGGACTGACCTTACTTGGCAGGATCAGACTGATATACTTCAGGAAAGTTTTCTTCTGTGAAAAGCACACTGGTCTAAAAGAGGCTGCTTCCGGGTGGTAAATCGCCATAGAACAAGCCACTGAGCTGTTGTTCGTTCCTGGTAGAGCGCTTTTCTCTTTGTATGCAGCCACCTTCCTCGCCAGGACAGCTGCCATGGACAACACCTGAGGCTGCGTGCTCCATTGCCTTACACAAACTTTTCCCACTCCTGGGATAACTGAACCTACTAAAGGAGTGGAAAGGTTTGTGTAAGCCTGGGATTACTGAACCTATGCCACCCCTACATTTGCCCCAGACTGCACTGCCTCTTTTCGCTTCAGCATTCTATACATGCGCCTCTGACCCTTGCTCCCTAAGCCTAGCACTCTCTCCCCCTTGAAATCAGAACCACTAGAAGTGTCCCCCAGTGTGTGCAATTGCCCTGGCCATGCCGTCATACCTGATCCTGCAGCCCCTGGAGCTCCAACCTGAACCAGCAATGCAGATGTCTGCCCTACAGCAAGATCCCCAGATGAAGGCTTCCCTTCTGCGGACCCTCATTGCCCCAGCACCGCAACCTGCTGATCTCTGGCCATCTCCTGAACCTGTAAGGATGACACAATCGAGACAGGAGCACTCAGAGCCCTAGTTGTGAAGCCCTGACCCACACAGCTCACTTGTGGCACTCCACCCATAGACTCTCCCAGCCTTGCTGCATGTGCACCTAACTGCACCTCACCTACTAGTGCTCCACTGTGAATCATTTCAGCACCAGTCTTTTACACACCACTCGTGCTAGCTGCCATAGTCTGGCTCTGTCCAGCCATCATTTCCCCAGACAATATCACCGGATACATTCTGTGCACAGTCACATCTACCTGATGTACACCATGCCCCATCACAAGAGGGGGGAGGAGGGGAAACCCCAGCTGTACTGGAGCCATCTGGGGCAATAGTCAAGGGTGGATGGGGGTTTTGTACCATGGGAACCTGAAACTCCACCTGGGTAGGTCCTCTAAATCATCACTACTTATCTTTTCCACAGGTGAAGGCCCACGTCAAGACTGGAATTCTAAGGAATCCTTTAAGTGCCGAGGAAAAAATAAGAGGGGTGAACACAATTCCACACAGCTATAGAGGTTAGTAAAAAAAAAACACCCCTCAAAATGCAACATAGTTGCAACACACACACCAATCATATCTGAAGAAGTAGGCCCTTAATTTGCTTCAGGCTGACAAGCAGCCTTACACTCTTAATAGGTCTGTAAAGTAAATTTCAAAATTCATGAAGAAATACATTTAATTGAAAACCAAGGAATTCGCTTAGGACCATTCATAATGATTTTGGAGTACAAGATGAGACTGATCCCTCACAATGTATTAGGATATGAATGTGTGTTTAATTTTTTTTTAACAGTATTTGCAAATATAATATGAATGCTAATTATAAAGGTAATAAAACTCACATTTTCATTGTGAACTTTTTTTCCAATGGATGTTATGCAAAATTAAATCACTTCATTATGCAGATTTATATTTTATTTGTAAATAATTTAGGAAGGAAAATTAATTTGAGTGGTTACAATTATATACAAGCAGCCTTTCTAATGTAAATGAATCTTACATTGCTGGAGAGGAGGCAATTGAAGTCAGAAATAAACACTCAGAGCAAAAAAATAAATAAAATAAAGTTGGCAAGGTTAGCTTAAATTTGTATTGCATTCTATACAGTATATATATATATATATATATATATATATATATATATATATATATATATATATATATATATATATATATATATATATATATATATATATATATATAAAATAGTGTGTTTAAAAATACAGGCAGTATCATAAACATTTTTTTTTTTTTTTTTAAAAATAGGTCTTGTTTCACTATTTTTTTAGTATATTTTTAAAGAGATGCAGTCAGAATGAAGTCTGCAAGCAATAGTAAGTTTTACTAAAGTGATATGATATTAAAAGATGGCCTCTGTCCTATATAAAAGAGAATTGTTCAAAATATATGGCAGTGCATGGTTTAAATGAATATTTCTGTGATTAATCAACCAACTTTTTTCCTGTGGAAATTGTTCCTTTTATCCTTGTAGCTATAGATTCCCAAGGCTCACTTAACTTACTTAAATTGATGGTAAATCCTATACTATAAAAGGCCAAGTGTGTTTGTCCGAAGCTGTCATGTGCAGTAGAGACAGCACAAGGACAAACACACCTGGCCTTAGATTCCCTACCTGATCTGCCGACTGCCGCAAGAAGAAGTGTGCATGGGGGGCGTGGCCGAGTGTGAAGGGGGCGTGTCCTAGCGTGGAGTTCCGTGAAGGGGGCATGGCCTAGCGTGGAGGTCCGTGAAGTGGGCGGGGCCATGAAAGGCCGTGGAGAGAGCTCAAACAGCTCAAAAGAGGGGAGAGAGGGATCAAGAGGGGAGAAAGAGACAGGGGGAGAGAGAGGGGAGATGGAGAGGGAGAGGGGAGAGAGAAAGAGGGGAGATGTGGAGAGAGAGAGAGAGAGAGAGAGAGAGAGAGAGAGAGAGAGAGAGAGAGAGGGGAGAGAGAAAGAGAGAGGGGGGAGATAGAGAGAGAGAGGGGAGAGAGTGAGAGAGAGAGAGAGGGGAGATGTGGGGAGAGAGGGGAGAGAAAGAGGGGAGAGAGAAAGAGAGAGGGGGGAGAGAGAGGGGAGAGAGAGAGGGGGGGGGGAGAGGGAGAGGTGGGGAGAGAGAGAGAGGAGAGAGGGGAGAGATAGAGGAGAGAGATAGAGAGGAGAGAGGGGAGAAAGAAAGAGAGAGAGAGAG